>NC_079911.1:4330181-4353111 GCF_024868665.1 Triplophysa rosa
GCCGTCGAGTCCCGTGCACTGTCTGCTTCCCAGCAGCCCTGGTCCTCTTCAACGCCCTCCAGCTCTGGCGCCCCCCACTCAGGCGGTCCCCCCTGGAGGAGACAGCGAAGAGGAGACCATTGCCCCATCAGCAGCCGCGGGGCAGCGGCCGTCATGGGAACACCTCAGGGGGATCGAGGCTACCATTGGGCCCGACCCCAGCCACATCGCTGGGAAGTCGGATAGGGATGGATCCTGCCCCTTCCCTCCATCTGCTGGCCCCCTCCGGGGGGCTGGCGCCCACTTACTCTCAAAAAGGAGAGTTTCCTCTCTCTCTGGGTTACCACAGCCGCTCTCACCCTCTGCACGACGGTGAACGGCAAACTCGACGTTGCGTCATGGCGAAGCGCAATGTCGAGTATAAACACCAGCCTTCAGCACTCTCAGACAGTGCGTCGAGCCGGACAATCGCCAGGCAGGAAAAACAGCAGAGCCGATCTCCTCCCCGGGGGTCCTCCCCCGGCAAGGAATCCGTACTGCTAGCCATCGAACCACCCTCCGCGGGGGCGATGAAGCAGATCAAACCTCTAGTCCCCCTGTGTCAGTTCTGGGAGCCTGGTCTCAGCTTCCCAGACTGTCAGGCTAGCTGAGGAAGACGATCCATCTCGGCTACGCGATTCAGTCGCTACACGTCCGCCCAAGTTCCGGGGTTTACCTCAGTCAGAGGCAGGGATGCCCCCGTACTTCAAGCGAGCCCGTCCCACCGGCAGAGATGTTCAGCGGGTTCTACAGCCCGTACTTCATTGTCCCCAAGAAAGGAGGAGGGTTGCGCCCTATCTTGAATCTGCGTGTTCTGAACAGGCACCTACACAAGCTGCCTTTCAGGATGGTCACGCAGAAGCGCATCCTGGCATCCGTCAGGCGTCAGGACTGGTTCATGGCAATCGACCTGAAGGACGCGAACTTTCATGTCTCGATCCTCCGTAGGGACGGGCATATCAGTACAGGGTCCTCCCCTTCGGTCTGTCCCTGTCTCCACGAGTCTTTACAAAGGTCGTGTAAGCCGCCCTCCTTCCCCGTAGGGAAGGAGGTGTGCGGGTACTAACTATCTCGACGACTGGCTCAAGTTTTGGCACACTCTCGAGATCTGTTGTGTACACACAGGGATCTGGCGCTCCGGCACCTAGATCAGTGGGGCTACAGGTCAACTGAGAAAAGAGCAAGCTCTCCCCGGCGCAGAGCATCCTCTTTCTCGGTAGGGAACTCGACTCTGTCCTCACGAGCGGCCCCGCTCACCCCCCGGGGGGGCGCGAGTCCCGCGACGAGGAAGCCCGCACCCTCGCAGCCTCCCAGAGGCAGAGCGCGCCCGGTCAGTGTTGAACTGCCTGAAGATCAGACAGTCAGCGGTCCCCCTGTAACAAGAGGCTCCTGGGATACATGGCATCCTCGGCGGGGGTGGTCCCCCTCGGGTCGATGCACATACGACCGCTCCAACACTGGCTGCAGAGTCAAGTTCCTTGGAGAGCGTGGCACACCGGCAGCAGGCGTATGGTCACACGCTTTTCTGCCGACACACCCTAACCCCCTGGTCTCCATGACCTTCTTGCGGACAGGGGTCCCCTTTGGGATGCCTCCCTGCAAGGTTGGGGTGCCGTGTGCAACGGGCAAGCAGTGTCGGGGCGGTGGACGGGCCCCCGCCTGCGTTGGCATTTCAACTGCCTAGAGTTGTTGGTTGTGCTACTTGCATTGAGGAGGCTACTACCTCTCGTGCAGGGAAGCACGTGCTGGTCCGGTCGGACAGCACAGCTGCTGTGGCGTATTCTTTCACTCACAGCAGCTAACATGACTCGCCCGACGCCTCCTCCTCTGGAGTCAGCAGGTGATCAGCTCCCTGCGAGCCACACACATCCCAGGCGTCCTGAACCAGACAGCCGATGCGCTCTCTCGTCAGTCGACGCCTCGCGGAGAGTGGCGACTCCCTCCCCGCGCAGCCGGCTCATTTGGGGCAGTTCGGCCAGGCACAGGTGGTCCTGTTGCCTCCCCGGACTCCACCCATTGTCCGCTTTGGTACTCCCTGTCCGAGGTACCCTCGGCACGGATGCCCTTGCGCACAGCTGGCCGCGGGACAAGCGGAAGTACGCTTCCCCCCAGTGAGCCTCATTGCACAGGGCCTGTGCAAGGCCAGGGAAGAGGAGCATCAAGTGGTACTAGTTACGCCCCTTCGGCCTAACCAGGACTTGGTTCTCGGAGCTGAGGCTCTGACAACAACTCCCCCCTGGCCGCTCCCCCTGGCGGACAGCTTCCCCAGGGGAAGGGGCACGTTACGGCATCCCAGGCAAAACCTGGTCTCCATGTCTGGACGGGACGAGGAGATCCTGAGTGACCCACCCCCGGTCCGGTTGGGACGTCACTCAGGCTAGGGCTTCGGCCACTGGGCGGCTATACGCCCATAGGTGGCGCCTCTTCTCGTCCTGGTGCTCTTCTCGGCGAGAAGACCCGCGGAGTTGCTCGGTCGGGTACGAGCTGTCCCGTCCTCAAGAGAGACGGGGGAGTAACCTCTCCCCCTCCACACTGGGAATGTATGTAGCCGCTACGGCCGCTCATCATGACCCAAGTGCTGGGTAGCCTCTGGGACAGCACGACCTGGTCATTAGGTTCCTAAGGGGCGCGAGAGGGTGACCACCTTATCCGCGCTCCGTACCCTCTTGCGACCTAGGTGGCGGGCCTCAAGAGGCCCCGCCCCCTTCGAGCCTCTCGGGGTTGCCGCTCTTTCTCAGTCTTGATAAAGACGGCTTTCCGCATGGCGCTCACCTCCAAGAGGGTAGGGGATCTACAAGCACCCTCCGTGTCCACAGATTGCCTAGAACTCGGGGCCGGGATTCTCACGTTATCTTGAGACCCCGCCCCGGCTACGTGCCCAAGGTTCCCACCACTCTCCCGAGAGACCAGGTGGTGAACCTGCAGGCGCTCCCCACCGGGGAGGAAGACCCAACCTATCCGTGCTTGTCCAGTACGCGCACGGCGCCTCTGCTTGGACCGCACGCAGAGCCCAGAAGCTCTGAGCAGCTCTTTGTCTGTTTCGGAGGTCAGCAGGAGGGCTGTCTCCAAACAGAGGCTGGCGCACTGGATCGTGGATGCCCTCGTTAGGGCATACCGATCTTTTTTCCTGCCCGTTGGGGGTGAGGCACACCCCTCGTGGCTGGCTCAGGGCGCCTCTCTGGCAGACATCTGCGGAGCTGCGGGTTGGGCTATGCCCAACAACTCCGTGAGGTTCTAATACCTACGCGCGGAACCGGTGTCAGCCCGCATCCTGGCAAGGTGTGGGACCGGCAGCCGGTAGGGCATACGCCTGCGGAAGCCCTTCCCCCTCCGGGGGGAGCAGTGGCGATCCCGCCTCACTTCTTTCCCCTCGGGTAAAGAACAGGCATTCCATCCATCACTAAGCACCCTTCCAGGGGACAGGCTGGGCAGAGCAGCCCTGCCCCCTTAGGCCGGGGAACAGTTGAGTTATCTCCCACATAGCTCTAACCGGACCTAGTGCTCCAGACGTGGTAACCCCCCCTCCGTGGGCTGTTCCGTCTGATGTATCCTCATGAATGGTTCCCACCTTGGCAACCCATGACCTCCCCAGGTGGACTCCCACCTTGCGGTTAACTCCTGCAGTCCGCACATTCTTCCCATGAGTTCTCCCCTGATGGTGAGACCATGTGGTGTCTCCACTAATTCCTCCCTACGGTAGGTAGTGGCCTCTGCAGGTTTTTTCCCCCCCGGGGGGAATAATGCTTACCCAGTGGCCCGTACGGTGCCGGGCGGCTTCTCGCCATTTAGAGAATTAGGCCTCCGCCCGTGACGGCCGGCGTTAGGGGGCTTCCCAACTTTTTGTGGAAAGCTCTGGGTCCCCATTCCTCTCACTGGAAGGTCATAATTTCGCGTTAGCGTGTTCGTCTGACTCGCCCAGGCCAGTCAACGTCGCTCCGCAGAGATTGTGACGCGGCTCAGTGCTGTGGCGTTTTCCATAGGAACCCCATTCTGTCGGTTCGACACAACGTCGAGAGACCGACAGAAAGGGAACGTCTTGGTTACGGATGTGACCTCGGTTCCCTGATGGAGGGAATGAGACATTGTGTCCCTCATGCCACAACACTGGCCGCCCACCCCAGCGGTCGGGGGATGATGCTTTAGGCTCCTCAGACCAAAGGTGAATGAATGAGGACGCCGGCTTCCCTCTTATACCTGGACATCCGGGGAGGAGCCCGGCATGCAAATTTCATTCGCCAATTTTCATTGGCCTTTTCTAAATACTCAGAAGATGATAGGTTCTCAAGACAAACCCCATTCTGTCGGTTCAACACAACGTCTCGTTCCCTCCATCAGGGAACCGAGGTTACATCCGTAACCAAGACGTTCCTATATTTAGAAAATGGTAAATTTGTGGATACTGTGGTTTTACTGCAAATACCATCCCTGCTGAAAAAAAAACAATGAATTTTTAAATTAGAATGAGATTTTTAAATTAAATTCCTCTTTGTAGTGTGTTTTGGGTTTTATTCCAAATAGCATTTACCATCCCACCATAGAATCCATCACATACAAGTAGACAACAAGTATCCATAGCACAATTCCCATTATAACCATTAAATCCATTACATTTTATGTTGTATTTTGGGCAGGGTTATAATGTTTTTATTTCAACAGGAATACTTCAACTATAGTTACTTCAGTAAAAACATCATTAATTTTCCAAATCGCTTAAAATGATATAGCAGCAGATCAGAAGTTAACACGCACGCGTAGCTCAAGGTGTATGTGATGCTGCTTATTTACCGTTTAGCCGTTATGCCGATCATTTTCATGACAATGTTTCTACGATCTTTGACTGATTGTAACCCACAGATGATTACACCACACTTTAACATGTGCCTTTTTCGTCTTTTAATGTTCTATTTGCCTTTTTAGAGCGCTATCAATAATGTAGCAGCGCTAGTTTAGCGGGGAAGAATCCCAGAGTTGCCAGATTTGCGTTAAAGTAATCTGCCAAATGGCCATTCAAAGCTTGCCAGAAATCCGCGAGCTTAGAAAAACTGAAATACTTAGCAACAGTAAAAGGTCATGGCAGATCGCAAGCCAGATAAATTGCGCACACAGGAAACCCCGCTGCATAGAAACCATTTTCTACTTTTGGACCTTTTTATAAATGTAGTGGAGTAAAAAGTATGATATTTGTCTGTAGTGAAGTTAAAGTACAAGTACTCAGAACAAATAATACTCAAGTAAAGTACAGATACTCAGAAAGTGTACTTAAGTACAGTACTCAGGTACTGTCCACCTCTGTGTAGTACTCATGTGCTATGTGACAGCTGGTGTCTTTGCGAGTGCACACTCATGTCAGAATGCCTACACATAATCAACACGTCTTTTTTTATCTGCAAATATCGGCCGATAATATCTGCGTGCCGATAATATCGTGCATCCCCATTTTTTTTATATCCCCTCTAAACAGGTGTTCAGCATATGTTTAGCTCAAATTGCATCAAAGACAAGGTTCATGCATTCAAGTAGTAACAAATCTTGGTCTTTTGGTCACAGCTATACTCACTGCAACCATCACATGCTTTTTTAATAGATTTGATCCCAGAGGTCATGAAAATCCCAGGACATGGGCTTCTGTCAATAGTAATTTTATTCCAAATACCAACAACACATTTTCTGTAATTAAATATATTTTTCTCCAGTGTTTCATTTGTTATTCATTCAATGACACCCAAAACACATTTAATATGTCAGACAGTCATACATGAATTTCCAGAGGTTACAGAATGGATATGCATTTAATATGTATTGGTGTGCCTATGACAACGTGAAGGTCAGGCTAGCAATTGTCACTAATCAATCAGGGCGAAAAGCCAAATCATAACTCAAGGCTTTCAATGAAAATCTCTCTACGATTTTGAGAGACATTACTTATGTCTCTTTCACCTGTGTGCACAGTGAGACAAGACAGATGAGCATGCTGGAGGCCAAGGAAAACTGGACTTTCGTTAACTATCAGCCATTAGTTGGCAAATGTTTACGATCAGAAAAATGGGTAAAAACAACATTGGGTCATATTAAGAAAAATAATGTAGAATGCAACAAAGGCACTAGTACATATTTAAAGGCGGGGTTAATATTTTTTTCAAAACTGCTTTAGAAAACGTAGTTGGGCCAAGCACCAAAACAAACTTGTAGCCAATCAGCAGTTAGGGGCATGTCTACTGGAGAGCACCGAGCAGATCGACGGCAGAAAGAGAAAGATGGCAGATAAAAAATAAAAAAGCCTTTAAATCAGCAGTCGGGATGACTTGAACTGAGAAAGTGTCAGGGTATGTTTAACTACATTATAGGTTAATGGGCGTGCCACGTTTTTGTCACAGAATGTCATGCTTTATTGAGTTGTGATTTTGTTTGTTAATTTTTTTATTCTTTCTTAACACCATTTCAATACCTCAGGCTATATTCATGGCGAGAACCAGTCAATACACAAGTCTGCTCTATACACAAGTCAATCCATACACAAGTTGGGGGGCGGCAATTTGGAATACTCAATCAATCTAACCTGCATGTCTTTGGGCTGTGGGAAGGAAACCGAAGCACTTGGAGTAAACCTTCGCTGACACAGGGAGAACATACAAACTCCACACAGAAAGGCTTCCCATCCCATCCGTGAGGCAACAGCGCTAACTACGGAGCCACTATGCTGCCCCAGATGAGCTGTGATACTAAGACCAAAGTTCCAGTAATGACCAAAACTGCATTTTCTGAAACCTTCTTAATGCTATATCTTTCTTAAATTATACCTTAAGAGTGGTAGAGATATATTCTTAAGAACGATGTTGCAATACGAAGGTTTCGGAAAATGCAACCTTAGTCTATTCAATAGATATTGTTACAAAATCCTGCAAGCAATATTGTCAAAATTGTGTGGCCCATGACCTACTGTAAATAACATTGCAAGGCATGTTCAAGAACATACCACATTGAGTGAGGGGATGAATAATAAAGAGAGATTAAAAAATTTGACTTCAAATCCAATCATTGCGCACATTTTTTTGTTAGATTACCTTAAAATAGAAAACAGAACTCTCTGTATGTATATGTTTAGGAGATCCTGTTGCTGAGTGTTGTCCATGAGGGCGTTATACAAACATTGGTTTTCTTTGTTTTTACTTTTTGCTGATCACATGCATTTTAACACAAGGACAAAAACACATTTGCTGTGCTTAAGAGTCAATAGCCTGCTAATGTGCATCTCTTGTGTGACAATGATGTGACTGCAATAGAAGCACTTCAAGATACAACAAACACTTCTTATTTCTAAGACGGATATTTAATGTGATCAAAGAACAGCTGCTATTATTTTACCAGCATGAAGAATACATTTATAGTCCATGTTTTTTCATGACTTGCATTCTGAATTTACAAAGTTGTTACAGATTTGTGAGGTTACAAGTTTGCAATAACTTCTTACAGTTAGGTAGAAGAGAAAAGCTCATACGTTAATTTTTTTCTTATTCCCTAAGGCTTTCAAAATGTATTTTCTCCTTTAAGCAACCCAGCCCATTTAATTTGTTATGACTGTCATTCTGCGCCAATATGGATGCAGCAAATGGTTGATGAACATGTCTGGCTTGCTGACTGAGGTGTAGGCTTGATTTATGAGGATGTGATTTATGCCAAAACCTTTCCTATTGATTGGGCTGTTAATCTTTTTTGTCCTCGTCTGATGCTTATGCATTTTTATTTGTCACCGTCAAATATAGGATGTAAAACAACTTTTTTTCTCATGAAGGTGCTGAGATAAAAGTTGTTGACTTTCAGTAGGCTGATGAATAAAATTATTCAAAAGCTGTGGAAAAACAAAAAGCCTGTCATCACACGCACGCACGCACGCACGCACGCACACACACACGCACACACACACGCACACACACACACACACAAAGCTTTGGTTGACTATCCCCGTGGGGACAGTCCATAGGCGTAATGTTTTTATACTGTACAAACTGTGTATTCTATCCCCTATCCCTAACCCTATCCCTAAACCTAAAGATCATAGAACACTTTTTGCATTTTTAGATTTGTAAAAAATATTGTTCTGTACAATTTATTAGCTTTTTTGCCCCTGGGGACCTCAATTTTGGTCCCCACGGTGACACGAGTCCCCATGTGTTGGTGTGTATTCAGGTTTAGGTCCCCACCGGGATATACAAACATGAACACACACACACGCACGCACGCACGCACGCACACGCACACACACACGCACACGCACACGCACACGCGCACACGCACACGCACACGCACACACACACACACACACCTACACTTACACACACGCACACACAAAAATGTTCTTTGGAGGACTGTCGCTAATAAGTGTGTCTAGGTTCATGGTGGCCACTGCTACTTCTAGGGTTGTCACGGTACCATAAACATGTCTTACGATACTATACCAGCTGAAGGATATCAATACCAAGTAGTATCACGACGCTGTGCCATATAATTTCAAATCTATACAAAAAACACAGATTTAGATTAAACATTTTGTAGCCTATTTAGTATAGTAAACTGTATTATACTTTGCACTAGAATATGCTGTTCTATTAACTGTAGTAATTGGATAAATTGTAGCAAATACATTTACATTTAGTAATTTGTAAATACTATAAATACTGTAGTATACTTAAATATTTACTATGATAAGACTCAAAAACATAGTATCTATGAGTTTTAGTAGTTTACTGTAGTAAATACTAAAGTACACTAGATCATTTTTCACATAGGAACTAATTCAAATGTTGGACAAATTTAACTCATACAGCAGTCTTTATAAAGGGAAATAGTAGGCTTACTTTAAATGCAGAACTAAAACGGCCAGTAGGTGGCGTCAATTTTCCACTGAGTTAGTGAATCATTTAAACAACTCGTTCAAATCGTCAATTTGAATCATTAACTCGTCCGAGACATTCAAAACACACATTCATTTAGGAGATAAACACCGCAAAAAGGCAGATGTAAGTGTTCAAATAAACATTAATGCGCATATGCAGCATTAACTACGGTACTACGATACTACCGTTTCAAAAATAGAGAGGCATCGCGGGTATTTTTACGCTTTAGCATCGCGATGCTACCGTAGCACCGGTACACCGTGCAACCCTAGCTACTTCTAGTAAACCCCACTCCAGTGTCAAGATTTTGTGTTGCTAGACGACTTCTGATGACGTGACAATGCTGGTTCAAAGCTTGTCTAGAAGAACTTCCTGTTTCGTTTTTTTTTACCACTACACAAACATTTCAACAAAAAACAACCAGCAGAACATTTAGAACAGAATCTAAATGTTAAAATATTATATTTAAGATTTAAAAATGTATGCAAGATTTTTAAATAAATACAAGACAACAAAACAAAACAAAACAAAACAAACAGGAAGTGCCTCTTGACCAGTGTTTACATCTTGTTAAGTGGTCTTCAATAAGATTTAGGGTACTCAAACAAGCTCAAACAAACAATGTTTTGATAGCACCACAAAAGCCACAGTCTTTACATTCTTTGGAAATGCAATATTAAGGAGTTCACAGTATACAAACCCATTCTACTAGCAGATTAATAAGGACAAACCATAGTACACCTCAAATTAATTAATGGAATAAACGTAAAGCAGGAGAGGTTGGGCATACAAACTTCTCCATTAAGATATAATCACTCCATAAAATATTTACAGCATAAGACTGAACCTCAATAAATAACCTCTAGAGAACAAGGTTGGCTCTGACTATATATCCCCTGATCTGCATGTCAGCCCACCCAGACATGTGGCACAGATGCAATATTAATCATCATAAAGCTGCTGGCCATGTGCAGAGACTTCAAAGTGACCAAACATCAGTCAGAGAGACTGAAGAACGCCTCACTGTGACTAATGAGGAGCCAGGCAGAGACAACGGCGATAGGGCAATCTTGCGCAGTCTGAAAATCTTCCCCAGTGACATTCAATCAATGAAGAAAACTGTTATCAGGGTGGGAGAAATATTTCCTTATTTTTACATCTTATGTACATGTGTCTCAAGCAGTGATGCGAAGCAATCAAATGAGAAGCAGCATGTGCAGTTTTTGTCTACAAGATACAATTTTGAAGAATATATGGTGGTGGCCTGTGAATTGACCCTTTGCTAAGCTCCGCCCCTTTTGATACTAGTGATGGGTCGTTCTTGAACGATTCGTTCATTTTGAACGAATCTTTAATGTGACTCGAGAAGAACGAGTCGTCGTAGGGAGTGATTCGTTCAGCCGCGCATGCGCATTGCGCAACATTCTATGGGTCCTGTACTGGAATTCAAGAAGAACGAACGATTCAAACCCTAAGACTCGAGAGGTGAACTAATCAATTCTCTTTCCGGCTCAGACCTCATTGGTTTAGCTTACGACGCTGTCACGTGATGAACGAAGGAGTCAAACCCGAAGACTCGAGAGGTGAACTAATCAATTCTCTTTCCGGCTCTGACTGCATTGGTTTAGCTTACGACGCTGTCACGTGATGAACGAACGATTCAAACCCGAAGACTCGAGAGGTGAACTAATCAATTCTCTTTCCGGCTCTGACTGCATTGGTTTAGCTTACGACGCTGTCACGTGATGAACGAACGATTCAAACCCGAAGACTCGAGAGGTGAACTAATCAATTCTCTTTCCGGCTCAGACTGCATTGGTTTAGCTTACGACGCTGTCACGTGATGAACGAACGATTCAAACCCGAAGACTCGAGAGGTGAACTAATCAATTCTCTTTCCGGCTCTGACTGCATTGGTTTAGTTTACGACGCTGTCACGTGATGAACGAAGGAGTCAAACCCGAGGACTTGTCAGATAAGAGGTGTGGTGAGCTAATCATAGACTAAAGACCCAGGTAAACAATGAATTAATCTTTTCTGTTTCTTATAGCATTATAGTTTTGTATTGTTTGTAATGTGATCAACGTTTGCATAATGAACGAAATGAACGATATGACTCGAAAAAAGATTCGTTCATTTTGCTGAACGAGACTCAAAGATCCGAGTCAGTAAAATGATCCGAACTTCCCATCACTATTTGATACTAGCTCTCACACAGATCCCACTCAATTAATCAATCCCAGAATGGCCGACAGATATAAATTAGGGATTTTTTATGGAAAGATGTGCTTATAAGGTGGATATAGTTTTCTTATGTGGACTGGAATAAAGTAAAATCTTGTCTTTTAATGAAACTTTTAAATTATGCAGTTACATGATTAAAACTGTGTAGACTGTCAGCCAGAAGCAACGTACAAGCTTATCACAGTCACCTAAAGAAGTTAAGGACTGTATAATGATAACTAGTGTCCAAACCAATGGCCGATAACGGTATGTTTATTCTGAGCTTGCTCACTGCAGTTTCACTTTTAAAATGTGCAAGCCCTTCAAATTCAAAATAATTTTATTTTGGTTGTCAATGTTTTTATCCATCAGCAGGAAAAAAAATTGCTTTGAAAATTATCGTAACTATATGGTTCCTCAATTTAGTTTTTGTAGTTAGGCTGCTATTCTGTTGACTTTAAAACAATTTTTAAAACATAATGCCTATTATTGTTATTGTTACTTTTGTGTGAACGGAATTTAAAATTCTTTGGAACCACATGAAGATTGGCATCGTTTAGAACCCCTGAGAGTGTTTGTCTGTAAAATTCTAAAGGGTAGGGTGTAGCCAAACATCAATTTCTATACTGTAGTCATGACACAATTGGCCTGAAGAAATCAATAAGCAGTTAGAAAGATCAGCACAAATGTTGCTCACCATCAGAGGAACCCTTCTTAGATTAATCAACATAATGCTTTTTTTTCCCAATTATACATCTTTCAATTAAAATACATATGCATCAAGATGCCTATACCTACCTGTATAGATATGTCTATTTTACCACTTAAAGGTCAATGTAAAATAGTAATGAAATATTTAAAATTGAATGTAACTTTGCATTGCAGTATTGCTTGTTTGCTGTATCGGTTAAGTTTTTGTTTATGCAGCACCTTGGGGCCAGTTTGTCTGGGTCTTCTTTACTGTGTTCTACGTAAAACTGTTTAATAGACAACATAAATCCCATTAAAGTCCATAATTGGTTGAAGCACATGAAAGATGCCCTGTGTCCTGGACGACCACATCTTGAGGTTTTATCAGGCATTAGGGCTAATGAGATCTCCCTCATGAGAGATTTTTCCTAATTGCAATTATCACAATAATTGAACCCATATAAACCTTAACCTGACCCCTGAGTTTGGTTTAGATTTTTTTCTCTAAAACAACTGAATTCCCTATTGAGAAACAGGCATTTCATATCAAACAGCCATTGGAAATGACTACAAATAGCGGGGTTAGAAGTTAATTAAAGTAATAAGTGGATTAGACGCATAACATGTCAACAATAAATAATTAAATGTAATAAATCTGAAACAAAAGTAAAATACATTTTAGGAAAATAAAATGAGAAAATGTTAAACTGTGATGGCCAACATAGATCAGTTGTGCATGTTTAGTGTGATTTAAGACCAAAGCATCATTTCTATAGATGGGCTAGCAAATATATAAAAAATCCCTAATGTGACCTTATTGACCACATTAATATCAACTTAAGAATGTTTATAAATGTCTTGGTTACGGATGTAACCTCAGTTCCCTGATGGAGGGAACGAGATGTTGTGTCGAGCCGACAGATGGGGTTCGTCCCTGAGAACCAATCGCTTCCGACTTCTTAGCCAATGAAATTGGCAAATGAAATTTGCATGCCGGACTCCGCCCCTGGATATCCGGGTATAAAAGGGAGACGGCATGCCTCATTCATTCACCTTAGTTCTGAGGAGCCTGAGACCTCTCACGACTGCTGCAGTGGACAGCACGTGTTGTGGCAAGAGGACACAACGTCTCAGTCCCTCCATCAGGGAACCGAGGTTACAAACGTAACCGAGACGTTCCCTTTCTGTCGGTCTCTCGACGTTGTGTCGAACCGACAGATGGGGTTCCAATGGAAAATGCCATAACACGGTGCCCTGTCACAATCTCAACGAAGCGACGGTGACAGGCCTGGGCGTGTCAGCCGTGAACGCTACCGTGAAATTGTAACCTACCAGTGGGTAGGTAGGGGGTCCCAGAGCTTTCTTGAAAGATGGGAAGGCCCCTACCTTCAGCCTCACAGGCGGCGGCCTTGTTTCTCTAACAGCGAGAAGCCACCCGGAACCGTAAGGCACTGGGTAAGCGCTACTTCCTCAAGTGGGGGATGCGCTACAGAGACCACTTCCTACCGCAGGGAGGAGACTAGTGGAGATACCAACATGGTCTCACCGATGGGGGAGAACTCATGGGAAGAAAGTGCGGACTGAAGGAGTTAACCGCGAGGTGGAGGTCCACCTAAGGAGGTCATGGGTTACCAAGGTGGGAACCAGCATGAGGATACATCAGACGGAACCGCCCTACTGGGGGGTTGCAACGTCTGGTAGCACTAGGTCCGGTTAGAGCTATGTTGCGAATAACTCAGGTGATACCCGGCCTAAGGGGCAGGGCTGCTCTGCCCAGCCCGCCCACAGGAGGTGCTTGCTAGTGATGGATGGAGTGCCTGTTCTTCACCCAGTGGGGGAAGAAGGGAGGCTAGTAGTACGCTGACCCCCTAGGGTCAGGTACTGTCATAGGCGTACACCCTACCGGTCGCCGGTCTTGCCTGATGCCCGCAAGACTCGCCGACCGGTTTTACGCGAAGGCTGTAGGACCTCGCGAAGGTGATGGGTGTAGCCCAACCCGCAGCTCTGCAGATGTCTGCCAGAGAGGCGCCTCGAGCCAGTGCCCACGAGGAGGCTGTACTCCGTGTGGAGAGAGCTCTCACCCAGTGGGCGTAGGCGAACTAGGACAGGTACGCCATAGTGACGGCGTCCATGATCCAATGCGCCAATCTCTGTTTGAGACAGCCCTCCCTGCTGATCTCCAAAACAGACAAAGAGCTGCTCAGAGCTTCTGTGGCTCTGCGTGCGGTCCAAGCAGAGGCGCAATGCGCGTACTGGACACAACACGGATGGGGTTGGGTCTTCCTCCCCGGTGGGGAGCGCCTGTAAGTTCACCACCTGGTGTCTCGGGGGAGTGGTGGGAACTTTGGGCACGTAGCCGGGCCGGGGTCTCAGGATAGCGTGAGAATAACCGGGCCCGAGTTCTAGGCAATCTGTGGACACGGAGAATGCTTGTAGGTCCGCTACCCTCTTGAGCGTCCTCCCGAGAGCCGTCTTCATCGTGAAGTGAGAAAGAGCGGCATCTCCGAGGGGCTCCAGGACCGCATCAAGGTCGTAAGAGGGTACGGAGCGTGGGTGAGGTGGTAGCCTTCCCGCGCCCCTTAGGAACCAAATGATCAGGTTGTGCTGTCCTAGAGACTACCAGCAACTGGGTCGTGATGAGCGGCAACAGCGGCTACATACACGTTCAGTGTGGAAGGGGAGAGATTATTCTCGAGTCTCTGGAAGGACCGCACCCACTTGATCAAGCAACTCCGCGGGTCTTCTCTTCGAGAAGAGCACCAGGATGAGAAGAGGCACCACTAACCGTATCGTCACCTAGTGGCCAGGGCCCTAGCCTGAGTAGTGGTCTTAACCGCTGCAGGGGTTAGGCCACTCAGGATCTCCTCGTTCCGTCCAGGGGCCAGACATGGAGGTTCCAGAGGTCTAGCCCGTGATGCCATAACGTGCCCTTCCCCTGGGAAAGCAGGTCCTTCGTCAGGGGAATCGGCCAGGGGGGAGCTGTCGTCAAGAGCATTAGCTCCGAGAACCAAGTCCGGTTGGGCCAGTATGGCACAACTAGTACACTTGATGCTCCTCTTCCCTGACCTTGCACAGGGTCTGTGCAGTGAGGCTCACTGGGGGAAGACGTACTTCCGCTTGTTCCACGGCCAGCTGGGCGCTAGAGCCTCCGTGCCGAGGCAGAGAGTACCTTAGCGGCAATGGGTGGTGTCCAGGGAGGCGAAGGGGTCTACCTGAGCCTGCCCTGACTGTCCCAAATGAGCTGGCTACGCGGGGGTGGAGTCGCCACTCTCCGCGAGGCGTAACTGACGAGAGAGCACATCGGCTGTCTGGTTCAGGTCACCTGGGATATGTGTGGCCCTGCGGACTCCACAGGAGGAGGCGTCGGGCGAGTCGTATTAGCTGCCATAAGCGAACGCCACCCTGGCGGTTAAACGCTACGGCAGTTGTGCAGTCCGACCGGACCAGCACGTGCTCGTTCTGCACAAGAGGTTGTAACCCCTTCAGTGCGGGTAGCACATCCAACAACTCTAGGCAATTGAATGCCTGCGCAGGCGGGGGCCCGTCCATCGCCCTGACACTGCGTGCCCATTGCACACGGCACCCCAACCCTGCAGGGAGGCGTCTGCCTGACGCGTCTCGCCTGCCCGAGAGGGACCCCCGTCCGTATAAAAGGTCATTGAAGACCAAGGGGTTTGGGTGCGTCGGCAGAAAAGCATAATCACCATCCGCCTGCTGCCGGTGTGCCACGCTCTCCAGGGAACTCGACTCTGTAGCCAGTGTTGGAGCGGTCTCATGTGCATCAACCTGAGGGGTATCACCACCGTCGAGGATGCCATGTACCCAGGAGCCTCCTCCCGCTGACTGCTTGAAAAATTCCAGGCAGTACAACAATGACTGAGCGCAATCGCGCTGTAATGGAGACAGAGTTGAGTTCCATACCAAAAAAGAGTATGCTCTTCACAGAGGAGAGCTTGCTCCCTTTCGGTTGACCTGTGGTCCCAATCGATCTAGGTGCCGGAGCACTAGGTCCCTGTGTGTACATAACAGATCTCACGAGTGTGTCAAATGAGCCAGTCGTCGAGATAGTTTAGTACCCGCACACCTCTCTCCCTGAGGGGAGTGAGGGCGGCTTCCACGATCTTCGTGAAGACTCGTGGGGACAGGGACAGACCGAAGGGGAGGACTCTGTACTAATATGCCTGACCCTCGAAAGCGAACCGTAGGAACGGGCGATGAAGAGGGAGAAGAGACATGAGAGTAAGCATCCTTCAGGTCGATTGCCATGAATCCATCTTGACATCTGACAGATGCCAGGATGCGCTTCTGCGTAAGCATCCTGAACGGCAGCTTGAGTAGGTGCCTGTTCAGGGTACGCAGATCTAGCGACCCCCGCTCTTTTGGGGACGATGAAGTACGGGCTGTAAAACCCGTTGAACATCTCGGCTAGAGGGACGAGCACGATCGCTTCCTCACCAGAGGGGTGGCGACCTCGGCCCGAAGCACGGGGCATCCTTGCCTCTGCTGAGGTTAAGAGGATGCCCCGAAACTTGGGCGGGCGTCCGGGGAGTGGATCGCGTAGCCGAGACGGACCTTATTCCGTAGTCACCGTGACGGTTTGGGAAGCTCTTGACAGGCTCCTCGGGACCGACAGGGAGGCTAGGGGTACTTTCTGCTTCATCGACCTCCCGGGGGTGGTTCGATGGCTGGCAGTACGGATCCCTCGCCGTGGGGGGGGACCCCCGGGGAGGAGATCGGCTCTGCAGTTTTACCTGTCTGGCGAAGATGTAGCACAACGCACCATCGAATGAGAGTGCTTGGGCTGATGATTATCCTCGACATTGGGTCTCGCTGCAACGTCGAGTTGCCGAACACCGTCGTGCAGAGGGTGAGAGCGGCTGTTATAATACCCAGACGATATGTGGCACAAAGCACCGTCGAATGAGAGTGCTTAGGCTGCTGATTATCCTCGACATTGGGTCTTGCCGCAATGTCGAGTTGCGGAACACCGTCGTGTAGAGGGTGAGAGCGGCTGTGATAATACCCAGACGATAGTATGTCTTGATTGGTTTACAAAGCACCTGAAAGCCTTTGAAACGCCATGAAGTGGTAAGATACAAAGCATCTCGAAAATGTTTATACACTTACTGAAACTCTAACGCAAGTAAATTATGGATTACCTCAGGGGTCGGTTTTAGGACCCTTGCTATTCTCCATATACATGCTGCCCCTTGGAAACATTATTATAAATCATGGAATTAGCTGTTATGCAGATGATACTCAGCTATATATCTCATCAAGACCAGATGATTCCTTCCAGCTATCCAAATTGGCAGAGTGCATTGAAGTTATAAAACATTGGATGACTTGTAATTTCTTTCTTTTAAATTCTAATAAAGCAGAAATATTACTTATCGGACCAAAGACACGTGAGCAGAATATTTCGGATTATAACCTGCAAATTGAACGCTGCACTGTTACTCCAACAAATACAGTTAAATACCTAGGCGTTATATTAGACAGCAACCTGTCATTTAAAAATCCCATCTCAAATGTCACAAAAACAGCCTTCTTCCAACTTAGAAATGTTGCCAAATTGTGAAATATTTTATGTGTTGCTGATGCAGAGAAGCTTATTCATGCATTTGTGACCTCAAGACTTAACTACTGTAATGGACTGCTTAGTGGTTGTCCTGCATCATCAATGAACAAACTACAGTTAGTTCAGAATGCAGCTGCCAGAGTTCTAACCAGGTCCAGAAAATACAATCACATAACCCCAATGTTATCAACCCTTCACTGGTTACCCATTAAGTATCATATTGACTTTAACGTTCTTTTAATCACTTATAAAACTTTAAACAGTTTAGCCCCTACCTACATAACAGAGCTTCTACCACACTACAACCCATCACGCTCTCTGAGATCTCAAAACTCCGGACTTTTGATAACACCTAGAATAACTAAATCCACCAAAGGGGGTAGAGCTTTCTCATATGTAGCACCTAAACTCTGGAATAGCCTTCCCGATACTATTCGAGGGTCAGACACACTCTCCCAATTTAAATCTAGATTAAAGACACATCTTTTCAGCCAAGCATTCACTTAATGCAAAATATGCTAAATAAACCACCGGAAGACTGCATTTATTAGATATTATTTACTAGAATAATCTTGCTTGTTCTATAAACACCATGCACTGTGCTTTACCTTTTTTGTGTTCTTCATTTTTTTTATTTTCTCCTGTAAATCTGCTTTGGAACAATGCACATTGTGAAAAGTGCTATATAAATAAAACTGAATTGAATTGAATTATTGTATAACCTGGATGTCCTGCTGAAGAGTTAAGGAGTCAGCAGACCGAAGGTAACGAGAAGACATATGTGAGGAAACTAGGTCGGAGATGTAAGAAGGGGCAGTTCCATCATGAAATGCAGATTTTGTAATAGCCTTAATATGAGAGTCAAGTGTCACACCAAGGATCACACCAAAAATCACACCAAGGTTACGTGCTTGAACAGATGGTACTACAACACTATCATCCATAGTCAGTTTGAAATTGTGACTTTTTTAAATAGCCGCTGGTGTGCCGATAAGAATAACCCCTGTCTTGGAGCAGTTTAATTTGAGAACATTTTGGTGCATCCACGTTTTTGTCCAAAAGAATTGTGGAGGAGGCAGCAATGTCAAATCTAGAGCTGATGTAGATTTGGGTATCATCAGCGTAAAAGTGATACCCCAATCCATATTTCCTAATAATATGCCCTGAAGGAAGCATATAGACACTAAACAAAATGGGACCCAAAACTGATCCCTGAGGTACACCATGGGACACCTGTCCAATTGCAGATTTGTTGTTTCCCAGGGCAACAAATTGAGAGCGATCGGTGAGGTAGGATTTAAACCAATTTAGCACCATATCAGCGATGCCAACCCATCCTTCCAGCCTATCTAGCAAAATAGAGTGGCACACTGTGTCAAATGCTGCACTGAGATCTAACAAGACCAAGATGCTAGAGGCCCCATTGTCAGCGGACACAAGCAAATCATTCATGACTCGAACCAAGGCTGTCTCTGTGCTGTGTCCCTTTCTAAACCCTGATTGAAAAGGTTAAAAAAACTCGTTTAATGACAAGTGCAAGTGGAGTTGTGCCACAACAACATGCTCCAGAACCTTAGCAAAGAAGGGTAGATTTGAAATAGGCCTGTAGTTTGACATGTCTGACTTATCGCAACCAGGCTTTTTGAGGACTGGTGTAATAACTGCAACCTTGAGGGCCTTTGGAACAATACCTGTAGAGAGGGAAGTATTCACAATGTTTAAAAGGAGGGGACTAATTGAAGGGAGACAGCCCTTGTTGGTATTGGGTCAAGACTACATGTAGTGGTGTTCTTTGCCATAATTAATTTTGAAGTGTAGTCAATAGTGACAATATTGAAAATGGATAATGTAGCATCAGGATAGCTAAGTGGATAGATCTGAGAAATTGCAGAGCAGGGGACTAAACTGATAGACTTATAAATCTTTTCAATCTTTTCCATAAAGAATCTAAGAAACTTGTTACACTCCTGCTCAGAGGAACAGATTGGGGGCTTAGTTGGTACAAGGATCTTGTTGATCGTCTTAAAAATCCTATTTGGGATTTGCAGCACCATCACTAATAATTGACGAGTAGTACCTCGTTCTAGCTGCATTAGGTTAAGCCAGTTTTCTTATATTGGCGTTCAAGCTGCCTACTTTTCGCCTTAAGAGCCCTGACCTCAGGGGTGTACCAAGGACAAGATTTAGTAAATAAAACAACACGTTCTCTCCTAGGAGCTAACATGTCTAAAGCAGATGACAGAGTAGAATTGTAGTGATCGACAGATTTGACTGTCGAGTGCTCTGAGATCAGACACGAAAGACTATCGTAGTTAATGTTCTTGACATTTCTAACCATGACCTTTTTTTTGTGCACCTATTAAAACTGGAAGATTTAAGTTAAAAGTGAGGAGCTTATGATCACTAATACACAAGTCAGTACTAACTAGCTGCTCAATATCCACCACAACAGAACACACCAGATCAAGTGTGTGGCCTTTGTTGTGAGTGGGAAATTTGACATGCTGGGTCATGTTAAAACAATCAATTGGCTGCATAAAATCAGGTGTTAGATAACTATCAGAGTTATCCACGTGGATATTAATATCCCCAGTAAGAATCATTGCTGGACAAACAGAGCTAACAGATGTAAGTAGTTCTGTGAGTTCATTGATAAACAGCGAATTTGGCTTAGGGGGTTGATATATAAATACAATAAGAACAGGAGAAGCACCTTTCAGTTTAAAAACAATGCACTCAAATGTTGACACACAGGGAATAGTAACTTCAGTAATAGGTATATCAGCTCTGTAGATAACGGCAAGGCCGCCACCTTTGCCACTTAAACGTGGCCGCTCAATATACAGTATGTGTAACCCGGCGGAGTAGTCAGATTTAAGTTTATAAGGTCATTTGGTTGATGCCAAGTTTCACAGATACACAAGAAGTCCAATGCATTAATCAATATGATGTCGTAGAGTAATGAGTAATGCAGACTTGTTGTTCAAGGAGCGAACATTTAAATGTGCAAATAGCGTAGTTTCAGATCGTATTTTCTGGGTCCGTTGTAAATAACGCAAATGTGCATGGCAAACGCCACGCGAAGAACGTGACTGTGTCCCTAAGTTCTTTGACCAAGAGCACAGCACTTTAATGCCAGACCCAGTGGTATATCCCTTCCGCCGCAATCCTCTATGAAGGTATTTCGGCCGACGTAGAAGCCGACATGATTTCAAGGTCTTTTGGACACAGACATTAGGAGGTAAATGATGATCCAGTGAGGGAAGTTCAGAAAAAGAGTAGCTTATCATGGTGTAGTGTGAATATTGTAGGACTCACTCCCTACGAAACCCAGACAAGGTCAAAATAATTATGACAATGGATAGCAGGGAAATCCACATGATAAAAGGAATAATGTCCTTTATATAATATAATATATACTGTATGTAATATCCTAATAGCCGAGTTCCTCCAAGTAGAATCCAGCCACGTCGTTGTCAAACTGCCATGCAAATAGCCAATACACAGGCCGCGTTCCCAGTCAGCAGTCTCACGAAGCTGAACAGCCAAACCACGGAAGCCGAGTACCTCCTAGTAGAATCCAAACCGAATTCCTCCAAGTAGAATCCAACTACGTCATGTCAAACAGCAGCGCAAAATAGCCATCACACAGGCCGTATTCCCAGTTGGCAAACAGCCAAAAACACAAGAGATGCACCACAAATAAAAACTCCACAGTGAGCGTCAGACGTAGCAGTGTCAGAAATAAACACTGATAATATCAGTACTCTTTAAGAGTTTTAAAAGCAAAAGAACGTATAACGTACGGAGAAGCGGCAGCCAACATGCGCCAGCGTTCTCTCCGCATGTAGCTGATTATTTATATAGGTTTACAAGAAGATCTAAAGATAATATGCATGCTTCCCCGGCCCCATGTTGGTTATATCTGGGCGACATGGGCTCCACATGGGCATGGGCTAAAAAAGGGCAAAATATATGGGCCCCGTGTGTCATGATAGTCGCGACGGAGGAACCCAATTGCAGGTAGGCAGGCAATGACGGGGTTAACAAACAAGACTTTATTTATAACAAAAACAGAAACTAAACACCCACGAGGGGGTAAACAAAAAGGTAACACAATAATAAACGAACAGCAGGACCTAGACTAACTAACACTAAACTAGACAATACTTGACAAAGGCTAAACTAAACACTTCCTAAGACAGGGGATTCACACGGCAAACAGGAACACAGGACACAGCGAACATGGAACGTAAGGAAGACATCAATGCAGGTAAGCACAACAAACATACATAGTACAATCCACGAGCACAGGACAAAGAAACAGCCAGGTGCTCACCAAGGGGTAGACTAACGGGACAAGACAGACTGAGACAGTGACCAAAACAGACAAAACATGGAAAACAAAATCAGAGGCAGACAAGCAAGAATAACAAAGGGACTTGGGTGGGACAATAAAAATAACAAACAAGGGAAGGGAGGGTTGGTCCAAACAAGGGCTCATAGGGGGCAGTCCATGGGAGTAGGGAGAAAAGGGAATAGTCTTAGTCCCCGGCTGCGCTCGAGGGCGCGGAGTCCTGGGGGACTTAGGGGAAGTCCTGGGGGGGACCGCCGACTTGAGCGTCGGTGGGACAAAGCTGGGACCTGGCTGGAAGGCCAGCTGGACAGGGCTTGACGCCGGCTGGAAGGCCTGTTACAGGTGTGGACTGAAACCACTGGAGCACGAGACAGGGGTGGAAAAAGAGCCCTTAACGCAGTCTGGCACAAAACATCAGACTGTCAGCAGTTTAAGCGTTCAATACATGTTTTGTTCATTTGAGTTTAAAGTACCCTTTCTAATCTGAAATCTATCAAACTATTTTTAATGAATTTAACATTTAAGACTGTTTTTAAGGTTGAGTTAAATATTCTGTGTTAAGGATCAGAAAATTATAATAAATTTGATATTGAACATCCATGTGTTTTTCATTTAATCAGTAAAAATTGCATTGTATTTGGTAGAGCATAAGAATGGAAAAGGTCAATTACAATTTAGCAATAACAAAAATTGTACTGTCCCGGTAGGAAACCTAAACTAAAAACATAATCTAGAACCACTCAAGTATACACTATGCAGGGCTCATCCATTAAACATACAGGGCCTTGGTTTAGTCTACATGGGCTTTATAAGGTGGGACCAATATGGGCCTTATGCATGTTTCCCACTTGGGTCCCACATGGGCCGCACTCAGATTCTACGTAGGATTTGGGCTAATTGAAATAGGGCCGACATGAAACCTTGGACAAACCCACTTGGAGCCCATGCCTCAAGCCCACAAAAACATGTTGGCTGGGTCATTACTTTAAAATGCTTTATATATTGAAGTTTGTTTTTATAGTACTATATATACGAATATAGTTATATTAATTTAAATGCTCTGTTTAATATTAACTAAGTAATATTAATTATCAACTCATATAATAATTATATGCATGTGTTTTTAATTTTAATCAATAAATGTAAATATAAAATACAAATAAACACTTA
>NC_079911.1:4353211-4469564 GCF_024868665.1 Triplophysa rosa
AATCATTATTTGTATTCAAATCAACTTTATTTCTTTAACAAATCATTTTAATCTTTGTTTCATTCTTTTGTTAAATCATTATTTGTATTCAAATCAACTTTATTTCTTTAACAAATCATTTTAAAGAGTACATTCCTCGAGATCATAAAAAATACATTTCATGAAGTGTTTAATTTTGCCGTGTTTGAATGTAAGCAATCTGCCAAGTTGTAAATCCGAAGGTGAACGAATAACAAAGTTATTAGCTTATAAAAAAGGTAATCGACTCTGAATCACGCGAACAAGCCATGACCTGTCCGAATCTTTAACCACAATGTACCTACGTCACTAGAAAAATCCCCGCCTATTGACTGCGAAAACTTAACTCTCTCCTCCCCAAACACTGTACTAGCTCGTTCGTGACGTGTGCATCACGTCTAAGAGAAGCTGTGTTCTATGTAGTGAAACTAAGTCAGTCTTATTTTCACTACCAAAGGAAGAACTTCTGACGAAAAAATGGTTACTATTTATTTTTCAAACGACACCAAAGGAGTATAAACCGAACGTTTTACTTTGCGCGCGTCATTTTACCGAAGATTGCTTCATCAATCTTGGCGCCTTTACTGCAGGATACATTAAACGTCTTTCCTTAAAAGATGTTGCAATACCAATTTTATTTGGACCTGTAAGCTCCACCGAATCACAACCTGTAAGTGTGACTCTTTATTTTTGTCTTTACTTAAAATTAAATTTGTGTGACGTTATCTCATGTCTGTGTTTAGCTAACGTTACCGTTATTTTTGGGGTTGTTACTGTTTGTTTATCTAACGTTAGCTATAAACTCGTTGCGCTAATGTAAGTGTTCAACCATATTAACTCGCAAAGTCTTTATTTCAAGAACTGCGTGGTGTACTATAGTTATAATAACATCTGAAGATACGAACACCGTACACTGTATGCCGTGATAACTAACTGTTACAAGAGAAGTGTCTAAAACAGTCCTTTTTCTTACTGGCATCTGTATAAGGATTAAAGAATGATTCGTCAGACTCGGGCTCGAACTGGTAAGGTAAAATCGATGCCATCTCTCTCTATACACTGTTCATATCCAACCACCTGCAAACCGTAATACAGCAGTAATGATAGGCGGTCCATTTGCGACACATGCTGAACGCGTTTGACCAATCACAGCAGACTAGACCATTTGACCAATCACAGCAGACTAGACCATCTGACCAATCACAGCAGACTACACTATCTGACCAATCAGATCAGACTACGCTGGCGGAAAGGCGGAGATTACACAGATGAATCGCGGAACGAATCATTTGAGAGTCAGTCAAGAAGTAAGGTAATAAAAACAGCTTATTATTACGAAATAATAGTATTTTTACATCATGTATGTACATAAACTTGTTGTCGGACACTCCATAAACCAAAATAAGCCCTTAAAAATATTGAGGAATGTACTCTTTAATCTTTATTTCATTTTTATTAAATCATTATTTGATTTTCAAATCAACTTTGTTTCTTTATTTAATCATTTGCTTTACTGGAATTCAAACCAAGATCTGGAGTTTTCTGGGGCAAATTCCATTACCAATTTTCTCAAAGTCACCGCCACAAACTGTTGAGGGATTACTTCTCCCAAGTTATTGGTACGCAATTCTCTGTTTGACCAATTTACATATTGGGTATCTGCAGAGACTCTCAGCTCAGGATGGGTAATGAGCCGCCCAGTGCGTCCCTGTCCAAATGGATATCCCTCCAGCTGTCCTATACCAAAGTACCTGCCTGCCAATAGGTCCAATGGGATTTTTTGAATAAGGAATGTCTTTGCTGATATGCCTAAGGGTTGGTTAGCTCTATCAAATTGGTATTCACAGACTTCGTTCAGAAAAGATCTCAACACTTCAACTGTGCAACACTCTTGTGCTATCCTTTTCCACTGAATGTAAGGCCACTCCTTTTGGGCAGAATCTAAATTTCGGATTTCTGTTAGTTGTCTCAAGTACCAATCTTTTCTTTCATTAGTCAGATTCTGCTCTCTCCCCTCTTCGTCAATGAATGTTAGATCATCCCAAAAATGATTACTAATTCCCTTAGTTTCAACCAGCACTCTTGCTAGGGTCTGTATTCTAGCCTGAAAGGCTTCACATCGTTCATATTTGAGACCCGGCCCCTCTTCAGCCATGCAAATGGTAAGTCAGTGAACTGAAACAAAACAAAATAAGGCAAAAATCACTAATGGGGAAATAGTCTCAATCTTGAAATTCATATATCATTTCATAATCACAAATCAACAATGAGAACATAGTTTCAAAATTATCAATCTCAAATAATCAATCTTCCATCATCAATAAATGAAAATAAATCTCAAAACTTTTAAAATAAATAATTGAATGAGCTGAAATAAAAAGAAAGTAATAAAAATTTCAGATCTTCAAACTTGCAATCAATTTCTCAATAAACTGAGACAGAACGAAACAAAGATCAAAACTTCAAAGTTAAAATCAGTAGCTTCAAAAAAAATTGAAACAATAAGATATTTAAAAAGCTTCAAGGCCAAAGCCCAAAAACCAATAACTCAATAAGTAAAACAATAATTCAATTAACAATTAAATGAGAGTCTTGACTTCAAGCTTGAAAAGTCAATATTTCTAAAAAAAATAAAAGAAATTCAAAAACTCCAATAGTTCATTTTACTGAAATAATAAAATAAAATCTCTAAAACTCCAAAGATAAAATCAATGATTTAATTTAAAATATTAAAATAAAAGAAAAATGTCTCAACCTTCAATTGTAAAAATCAACAAACTAAAAATAAACCAAAGTGAAACAATAAAGTAAAGGTTTACTATTGGGGAAGGGAGATTTCAAAGCATGGGTCTGAATAGTTTATTTATGTAAAATATCAGTTTTGAGAAAGAAAAGTCTTAAAAACAAAAAACTCAAAAATCAATTTATATTTAAAACCAATATAGAAAAAGTTTCAAAATAAACTCTAAACTACTCTCATATAAAAATAAAAAATAAGAATATCTCACAGGCAAATGACACCTCTATTTTGTTATGGTCTCAATTTTTCAATACATAAAATCAGTCTTTTGTATTTATCTTTATAATATGATATTTTATTGAAAGCCAGCTTTCTCAAAAATTCTTATAACAGTGTTTAAACTAATTTTTAAACTAAAACATTATTTCAGAGAATAAGTAATAGATATTTGTATATTATTCATTGTAGTTTCCTACTGTCTCCCTAAATCTTCAGTTTTTCATGCATGATTTCTCACAGACACAAAATTGCTACTTTTTAAATCTACAAACTAAATCTACAGGCAGTATCTCACTGCATATCCATACATCCATCCTCATTCATATCTATTTCGTTGAAAATTGATACCCTCCTGCAATTTCCCTTTTTGACTGGAGAAGCTTTTTATAGACATCAACAACACCCAGAACTCACCTCCAGCAGACCACACAGATGTTAAATTTAAACTATAAGCAAAAATATGCTCACCTAGAATGCACGCTTGATCTGTGTAGTCAGCCGGGTGGTGTGCCCTCAGGTGTAGTCAGACGTCTTCAGCCTCTTTCCAGTCCCTGTTCGGGCGCCAAAATATGATGTGGTAAATGTCGATCTTGAAGTCCAAAAAATCTCTCAGACAAAGAAGGTTGTCAGGTGTCAAGGAGTTAACTTTATTTGATCAGGCCAAACAAAGTGAGATGTCCCAAGTCATCTGAAAACTTAGTGTTTTCCAGCCTACAGTTATAGTGAAACTTAGGAAAGGAGGTTCTTTCCTAAACCAATCAGGTAAATTCCCTTTATCTCTTATTTTTTATTATCCAATCGTTCTTGTCTGCCACTATTATTTTCTAGGCAACAAGGTTTGTATCTAATGGTGGAATGTTGACCTTCACTTGGTTTTTAAAAATAAGTTTTCCTGTTGGTACCAGTTTTCAGGCCTCAAAGTGAACTACATGTTCGACCTTCTGAACTTTATCTAGGTCAGGTCTCAAACAGATCTCAAAGACATCACTGAATTTTGTATTGCTGAAATCTGTTCTATACTTGGTAAAAATGATTAAAATATACTTATATGTTCAAACAACACTCAATCAATGCTTAAGTATACTGATTATATCATTAAATCATTAAATCATCTTCATATATTTTCTTGTAAAACTCAATCATTGGTCTGATTATTAACACATCTATGGTAATATCATTCCTATGAATACTTCTTATAATTGGGGTGTACAACAGAGCCCAAAAGTGCAAAGTGCAAATACAACATCAACAAAATGATCAGAATTATGCACAATACGGGCTGGTGGATGCAGACTTTATTCCACATGTAACCAAAATCGTGTATGTTCATGTAACAACTCCTTTATTATTTTGGATTGGCAACCACGTAAACACATCGTAATGCATAGCGTAAGCTACATTTAAAAACATCAAAATAGACCCGCCGTGAACTGTTAAATGAAAAACACAATGCAGCCTACAAAAATATGCCGCCAGTTGTGCCGCCTGGCTGTCAAGTGTTTCATCGCATGCGTGATACCAATTGTCATGGTTCTGCCCCATCTTGTCTTGCTTTTCTTGACCTAGTGGCAGAACCATGACAGAACCTCTTGTTTTATGTGGAGAGAGACAGTTTTGGTCTTCCATATACTCCCTCTCTCCGGTGTGGCGTCTCTGTTCCCGCCCTTTCGTCTCGTTATTGCTTGTTAATTAGTTCATGTCCCGCACCTGTCCCCTTCTTGATTTAGTCCCCTTTATATAGTCCTCATGTTTCATTGTCCTGTGCTGGTTCATTGTACTGTTGCGTGTGTGTCCTGTTTGGTGAAGTCTTGTTAGTTTAGTTATGTTAAATGTTTATCTTTAGTCTTGTTTAAGTGTAGTTAGTCTAGTCATGCTTTATACCCTTGTGTTTTATTGTGTTACCCCCACGTGGGTCTTTGTTTTGTATTTTTGTTATTATTTATTAAAGTCTGTCTTGTTACCCCTTACCCGCTGTCTGCACTTGGGTCCTCTGTCCTTGTCTCCGTGTCTCACCCCGAGAACCGTCACACCAATAGTGTAGGGAAACCGTGACGTTTTCTACTACGTAATTACGAGCATGCGCAGAACGGATCGTGTGCTGACAAGCCCCATCTCGATTAATTTGGACTGGTTTGACATTTTGAGCCAATGAGAACATCTTAGAGGTGCTGACTTCACCCACCTGTTTTGATTGGCTTGTGCTCGTTCTTAAATGAAAAAGGTCACAAAGCAAATCCATAAATGTATATTGAGGCACATAAAAAATAATAGAGACATAATATATTTATCTATATAATTAAATAATTACATAAATAAAATTAACAATTGCATTATATATTTATACATTTATTTAGGTATTTCAACATCTATTTCTTGATTTGCATTAAATTAACAATTTCATTATATATTTAACAATTTATTTAAGTATTTCAACATTTATTTATTGATTTAATTTTGAGTAATTTGGCTCGCTATATATGTGGCGTTCAGTACACTAAGCTATAAAGCACGTGTGAACAGGCCTGTGATAGCATTTCGAAATTGTTTTATTAAGAAGAATTTGAGCCAGACTCAGTGTTGAAAATGCATTTATTATCCATTAAGTGAGAATGTGATGTTAAGATACAGTAACAGGTGTTGATTTAAAATCAAGTTTACGAAATAGTAAATTCAAAAGTATATTTCATATTGGGTAAAAACTGCGACTAAAATAATTAATAAAATAATGATTATATAAAGAACAGTACGAATTCATACAGTTATAAATGCTGGAGTAATGGGAATATGCATACCGAATCATCATTTGTATGGGTAAGAGTATGATGTATATGCATGCTCTGCCGCAGCAGACACAACTCCCACACGAAGCCAGTATCGCCGCAGCGACCGCCCCCGCAGGGGCCCGTGCTTCCATCACTTGCTCTGCCACAGCAGACGTCTTCTAACTCGACGCCAGTATCGCCGCAGCGACCGCCCCCGCAGGGGCCCGTGCTTCCATCACTTGCTCTGCCACAGCAGACGTCTTCTAACTCGACGCCAGTATCGCCGCAGCGACCGCCCCCGCAGGGGCCCGTGCTTCCATCACTTGCTCTGCCACAGCAGACGTCTTCTAACTCGACGCCAGTATCGCCGCAGCGACCGCCCCCGCAGGGGCCCGTGCTTCCATCACTTGCTCTGCCACAGCAGACGTCTTCTAACTCGACGCCAGTATCGCCGCAGCGACCGCCCCCGCAGGGGCCCGTGCTTCCATCACTTGCTCTGCCACAGCAGACGTCTTCTAACTCGACGCCAGTATCGCCGCAGCGACCGCCCCCGCAGGGGCCCGTGCTTCCATCACTTGCTCTGCCACTGCCGCAGCAGCAATGCTCCCACAGGAGCCTTTCTATCTTTTCCCACTATCGCAGAGTTTCTGCTCTCACAGAAGCCCTGTCCTCTTCTTCGAGGCCGCCGCAGCTTTACTTCCTTCACTCTTTAGAGACCCCTTTTACACCTTTCACTGCTGCAGCAGTGCCGCTTCCACAGAAGCCTGTGCTATTCCTATTCTCTATCTTTTCATACTGCAGCAGCAGCTTCTCCACTTCGCTTCCCAAGCCTCTTTAATTTCAGCACGGCCACAGCAGTGCCTGCTCCCTAAGAGCCTCTCAGCCCCTTTTCTTCCCACTCAATAACTCCTACCAGAACACGCACAAGCAACCCTTTTCCAAGCTAGGCCAGCACCTCACCTTCTCAAGCCAGCTTTTTTGGGGGATGCGTTGTTCCGGCGGCTGTCCTGCACACTTGCTTTTCTGGGGATAGCCCGGGTCAGGGCTCACTCCGGGCCCGGGACCCTTTCCCCGGTCAAGGGGAGGGTGTTCCGAGCTCGGGAGTATTTGCCGAGCTTGGAACCCTCGCCCCGGGACAACACGTCAAATACGCATACTATCCGTCCCACCTTAATTATCTGTGAGGAGAACTCGTGAATGTTAATTGATGTACTCCTATGCCGTGTAAGAGTGACTATTATTGTGTAATTTCTGGGCACATATACATGTTTTTTACATGTATTGAGCACTGTTTTTCACCACAGTTACCTAAAAATACCTAAAAAGTATTGAGAAGTATTCATAGGAACATTAGTACATAGATGGGTTGATCTGAAATCATAGTCAATAAGAATAATTACATACAAGTAGGTTTATGATGATAATTTGATTATTTGAAGAAGAATTGATGATTTAATGACACAATCTGTACCTGTAACCAATGATTGTTCATATAAATGCACTTAATGTCACTTTAAGCATGTTTAAAGCACATTTGAGCACAATGTAACAAGGTAAAATCCAGTCATGTTTTTAGAGGCCTAAAGTTTGAAGCCTGTTGTGTTCTCTCTAAAACCAGGGGATTTTCCACTGTTTATAAGTAACCATGATTACACACGGACGCCACGCCGTCTCGTATGGAGACCGTGGCTTGTTTGGTGGTCTCGTGTAGTTACCATTGTATGCAAATTATTTTAAAAATGATGTAATAACCAGCGTACCACCATTAGATACTTACCTTGTTACCTGGGACTTATTGGTGGCAGACAATTAACAATTGGTTAATAAAAATAAGAGATAACGGGAATTTACCTGATTGGTTTTAGAAAGGACCACCTTTCAGACATTTTACTATAACTGTAGAGCTGAAAACACTTGGTTTTAGATGACTTGGAACATCTCACTTTGTTTGGCTCGACAAATAAAGTTAACCCTTGACACCCGGACCTTCTTTGTCTGAGAGATTTTTTGGACTACAAGATGAATTTTCCACAACATATTTGGCGAGCCACGACAGGAGTATGGAAAGAGGCTGAAGACAGTCTGACACACCGAGGGCATACCATCCCGGCTGACTACACAGATCAAGCGGCATTTAGGTGAGCATACTTTTGCTTATAGTTTAAATTTAACATCTGTGTGGTCTGCTGGAGGTGAGTTCTGGGTGGTTGTGTGTCTATAAAAAGCTTCTCCAAAGAATCAAAAATTGAAATTGCAGGAGGGTGATCAATCAACGAGAAAAAGTATGAATGAGGATGGATGATGAGATATGCAGTAGAGAACTGCCTGTAGATTTACTTTAAGAGATATAGATTACGCAGAGATGAATTGCGTTAAGAGATATAGATTACGCAGAGATGAATTACTTTAAGAGATATAGATTACGCAGAGATGAATTGCGTTAAAGAGATATAGATTACGCAGAGATGAATTGCGTTAAAGAGATATAGATTACGCAGAGAGGAATGCGTGCCTGAGAGGAAAGGCAGTCTCGAGATTGAGACATTATTTATTACGCAGAGAGGAATTGCGTATAGATGAAGAAGTAAAACCTGGGTCTTGTCTGTCTATATTGTCTGTGTAACGTTTTGTGTGTCCAGCCTAGCTGGAGAACTTGTAAGGGAGGGAATTGCTGGCAAATTTCCCAGAAAAAGTGTGCTTGATCAAGCGTGAAGAGACACAGAGGAACAATGAGGGATTTTTTGGTAGCAAGCACAAGTTGCGTATCCTCTAAAAATGATACTTACATCTAAATAAAGTGAGTTTTAAAACTGATATGAGAATGTTTTTTGAGTGTTTTTGCATTGAATAAAAGATTGCATTATGGAAAATATTCAAGAGACTGATATTGCATGTTGAAACATTGTGACCACAGTAAAAAAAATAAAAAAAAAATAAAAAAAATAAATAGGTGTATATGGGACGACCAGGGCATTGCCTTGCGAGAGCTCACATAGGATAAAAACGCCCAGAAAAAGATGGTGATATATTAGGGACGATCATGGCTGAAAGGCTGTGTGAGAGCCAAAATAGGGACAAATCACCCATGGTCACAATACGATGCATGTACTTCTAGGTCAACGCATACTAGAATTTTTTCTCTAGGGCATATTGGCTTGAAGAGGATACATAGCTGATTTTTCTATTAAACAGAAGAGTAGTTTTAAGGTCATTTTTAGAACTTCATTTTTAAACTTCTTTAGTGATTCTATCTATAGATCATTATTTAGTTTATTGTTTTAAGGCTTGATTCTTAGCATTGGTTTTATAAGATTAATTACTCTAGCCTCATGCTTTGAGACCTCCCCTTTCCAAAGACAGCCCTATTTTTGCTGTTTTACTTTTTAGATCATTTCAGTATGTTGAAGTTTAAAGGGTGAAGTTTTGAGATTTTCTTTTATTTTATTTTACTATATATTGGATCAGTGATTTTAACTTTGGAGTTTTTAAAGACTTTTATTTTGTTATTTTTATTATTTCAGCCACAGAGTATTGAAGTTTTTGAAACTTTTATTTTATTATTTTAAGTATATTGAAGCTAATTGACCTTTCAAGTTTGAAGTCAAGACCCTGTTTAGTTGGTTATTGAATTATTGTTTTACATGTGGAAATGTTGACTTATAGCTTTGAAGTTTTTTAAAACTTTTATTTTTATGGTTTCAGTTTATTGAGTTACTGATTTTTAACTATCACACTATGACTTTGATGTGGCTCTATCTCAACTTAGTGAAATAACGCTTTTAAGTTTGGTATTCTGAGATTTTATTTTTGATTTTATTTTATTTCAGTTTATTCAATTATTAACTTTGAAGTTTTAAGATTCTCTTTTCATTATAAAGAAAGGTTGATTGTTTAAAGATTTAGGATTTTGGAAATATGGTTCTCATTATTGATATTATAATCACAAACTGGTAATTGAGCTTCATGTATAAAACTTATTTCCCCATAAGTGATTTATGCCTTATCTTGTTTTGTTTCAGTTCACTGACTTACCATATGCATGGCTGAAGAGGCGCCAGGTCTCGCTTATGAGAGAAGCATAGCCATTCAGGCTAAAATACAAACCATAGGAAGAGTTTTATCAGAAACTAAGGGAATTAGAAATCACTTTTGGGAGGAGGCGACATACATTGATGCAGAAGGGGTAGAACAAATTCTAACAGAGGAAAGAAAAGACTGGTACCTGAACCAACTGACAGAGATTCGCAATTTAGACCCAGCCCAGTGGGAGTGGCCTTACATTAAGTGGGGGGAGATTGTACAGAGCTGCTGTAGAGTCGGAGTGTTGAAACAATACCTGAACGAAGTCTGCACATACCAAAGTAACAAACCTATCAACCCCCCAGGCCTGACGGCAAGAACATCACTTATCCAGATAATTCCCATAGATAGACTGGTAGGCTCTTATTTTGATAGAGGACAGGTCCAGGGGTTTCCATTGGGACAGGGACACACTGGACGGCTAATTAGTCACCCTGAGCTGAGAGTCTTTGCAGAAACTCGATATGTAAACTGGACAAGCAGAATATTGTGTAATTACAATAAAGTTGGAGGAGTGGTTCCTCAGCAGTTTGTGGCAGTGACTTTGAAGAAATTAACAATTGAGATAGCCCCAGAAAACTCCAGAGCTTGGTTTGCATCCTCTTTTTAAACAATGTTTTAATAAACAAATGATTTAAAAATTTGAAATCTCTGATACTTTTTTGAAAAATTGTTGAAAAATATTGTTTTAACTATGTCATCCACTCCTGTAGATCTTTTGGGATCCAGATACCCAGTATGCAAGGACTCAATAGAAAAAATATCCAAAAAATGGGCTGTGAGAACCAAAAATTTAAGAACTGTATGGCCAGAAAGTGGTACTTTTGATGTGACAGTGTGTGAGGAAATGGAGGGACTGATTAAGAATTATAAATCAATAGATAAAACCAAGAAGCGTGAAGAAAAGAGAAGAGTCGAACAGGAAGTATTAAACCTGTTCAAAAATGAAGGAATTAATTTCCTGAAAAATTGGAAAAAAATTAGAGAAGTGGTAAATAAAGATAGTGAAAATGAAGAAAAATGTGAGAAAATGACTCTGCCACCTCCCTACGAACCCCCCAGAAGCCAAAAGCAAACACCAAAACAAATGCCATTAGTAGCGTTATCAGGAGATGTCTCAATAGAGGGACTGGTAGAGCTAGATCCCGAACTAGGAAGTAGTCTTAGGGAAAAAATCCTCTCAAAAGCAGAAAAAAGTAAGGGAGGCAGGGCCAATCAAAAATCCCCAGTCTTGAAACTATCTTTAGTAGTCGAGGTAATTGTTCTACCCTGTCGATAACGAGTTAAACGGCTGATTTCTGCAGTGCGCAGTGTACATGTTATAAGATAGTGATCAGTGACATCGTCGCTTTGAGGTATAATATCTATATTGGTTAGATCGGCTCCGTGAGATATAATCAAGTCTAGTGTATGATTAAATCGATGAGTGGGTCCATTGATGTGTTGTGTTACTCCAAAAGAGTGTAATAGCTCTGTAAACGCCACTGCTAATGCATCGTTAGCACTATCTACGTGGATATTAAAGTCTCCGACAATTAGTACTTTATCAACGTTAACCAATAGGTCCGATAGGAAGTCCGCAAACTCTTTCAGAAAATCAGTGTAGGGACCAGGGGGTCTATACACTGTAGCCAACGTACAAGAAAGCAATGGTTTTTTACTGTCAATTGGAACAATTATGTTCAACGCAAGCACTTCAAATGATTTAAATTTATGCTCCGTTCTCTGAGTTACAGTAAGAAAGTCTCTAAAGATTGTTGCGACACCGCCACCTCGACCAACCGGACGTGGCTCATGCATATAACAGTAGCTTGGTGGGGTACACTCATTTAGACCGTAATAATCATTTGGTTTAAGCCAGGTTTCGGTAAGGCAAAGTATATCAAAATTGTTGTCTGTGATCATTTCATTTACAATAACTGCTTTTGAATTTAGTGATCTAATATTAAGTAGGCCGAACTTTATGAGTTTGTTTTGGTCGTTTATTACATTGTCCTCAGGTTTAATCACGATTAGATTTTTTCTCTGAGATTTGGCTATTTTGTTATTTTGTAGTATTATTCGGGGGACAGACACAGTCTCTATGCATTTGGAAGCAGTAACATTTATAACAGATGAGTGGGAGGAACACAGACTATGGTTAAAGTTTTGACTTACCGCTGGGAGACGTAGTCAAGCGGTGCGTAGCGTCTTTGAGATGTTGTCAGACAGAAGAACCGCTCCGATGCTGCTGGGGTGCAGGCCGTCAGGGCGGAAGAGCCTAGGTCGCTCCCAGAACAGATCAAAATTATCAACAAAGAGCAGCTTCTGTTCAATACACCATGACATCAACCATTTATTTAGAGCAAATAGTCTACTGAACTTTTCATTCCCTCGTCGGTAGGTAGGAAGCGGCCCTGATACGATGATCCTCGCCGTGGGCGATGCGTTGCGTACCGTCTCGATCAGACTCCTGAAGTCCCTCTTCAGGATCTCCGACTGCCTCATCCTGACGTCATTCACCCCCGCGTGCAGCACGACAGCTCCGACGTTAGCATCGTCCTTCAGGATCGCAGGTACCTGCGCAGAGACATCAAGAACACGGGCGCCAGGAAAACAATGAGTGCGCACCTTACCTTTAGTGGAGGAAGCGCGTACGTTCCGGACGATTGAGTCTCCGATGACCACAGCGTTGCATTCCGTCTCGCAGAGGGCGGAAAAGCGGTTCCTGGTCGGGATCTCGAAGACGGGTGGCGGCGGCTGGGTCATCGCCCCAGTCCTGGCTTGCGCCTTTCGCCGTGGGTGTGCCGGTGCAGGAGTGAAGTTCATTTGGGCTGACCGTGTTCTCGAAGCCTGGGCTCTGTGCAGAGAAACACGCGGAGTAGAAGTGGAAGGAGTATTAAAATCGCGATGAAAACTTACCGCTGATTTGCGAGCGTCAGCTCTGGATGTTTCCAGCGCCGTTTTATGTTCTCGCAGCCGTGTCTGCTTCTCTAGTAGATCCTGGATATGCTTCTCCACAGCCTCCAGTTCCGACTGAAGTGCGATCGTTTCCTCATCTGCACTCAGAGGTTCAAACACATCTGAAACATTAGCCATTAGTGATGTAATAATGAGAACAGTGTGTTAAGCAGTAAGCAGGCAGGCTAGGAATGCTAACAGCCTGAGGCTAATAGTGAATGATCCGATAAAAATAAATTATCAGTGCATTTAAGGACGATTTTTGGTATGGGATATACTTAAGGATAAGTTTTACCCTCGGTGAATAACAATTTAAAACACAAGTCTTAAGATATAACAGAATAAATGATGTATTAAGAATAAGTTTGAAAGAGCTCCGACTCAAACCACGCGCTCTCAGCAAACAGGAAGTGACGTGTGACAACAAGTTAGTCAGTCCAGTCCCCTAACTTTTAGAAAAGTCTTTGTGTGTTTTGATATAGCCCATTGTTAACCCACCAGTTGATTTTAACTTTCCTTCTGATATATTTAAATAGTAGGATTTAATAAAAAGGCTTTTGTACATTTTTACCCACGTCTCTCGCCTGACATCTTTTGGTAATGAACCTGTGTCCTTACTTGCATTTCTGTTCCTCACGTGGTCGTGAGGTGGCGTAGTCGACCGTTATAAGAAAACTAGACTTGGCGCGTTATCGCCGGGCCTTTCGGGCGTGCTCGCTCGTGACTTGCGCTCATCGCGTTATTCTCTCCTCGCCCCTCGTCGTTGGGCCCCTGCTACACTATGTTTTATTTATTGCAGACCACAGATATAGCCATGCATCGATGGAGGGCAGCAAGTGATTTTCTCCATAGGAATTCACTATAATATCCCACAGGCCAGCAGCCATATCACCCTGTAGCCCAAGACTGGTTGCCCACTGAAGCTATGCAGGGCTGAGCCTGGTCAGTACCTGGATGGAGACATCCTGGGAAAGCTAGGTTGCTGCTGGAAGAGGTGTTAGTGAGTCCAGCAGGGTGTGTCGAGTGCAAGTGGTAGATCCCTGTCGTACCTAGTGCCCAAACTCTGGAACAGTCTTTCGAATAGTGTGTGGGAGGCAGACACACTGTCAGTTTAAATCTAGATTAAAGATGCATCTCTACAACATTGCATTCACAACACTTCTATAATACAAATCCTCTATTTATCCTTGATTATTAGGCTGCATAATTTAAATCAACCGGAACCAGGAACACTTGCTATAACAACCGATGCACTTGTAGGTATTCTGCACGAAGTTGTCTTTTCTCATTGTTCCGACATCTGTAATCAGTCTACATGGTTGAGCTGAAAGAGGGAGGCGGCGACCTGACATGTCCTCACTACACAACAAAATTTCAACTGCAATTAGCTATTAGAATTTTAAGACAATATTAAACCTTTCATCTACCCCTTTTTTATTATTATTTATTGTGTAATTTCTGAGCACATATAGATATATTTACATGTATTGAGCACTGTTATTCACCACAGTTAATTTCTGAGCACATATAGATATATTTTACATGTATTGAGCACTGTTATTCACCACAGTTATAAAAGCACTTGATAAAATACCTAAAAAGTATTAAGAAGTATCCATAGGAACATTAGTATATAGATGAGTTGATCTGAAATCACATTTAATAAGAATGATTACATATAAGTAGGTTTATGATAATGATTTGATTAATGATTTGATGAATTGATGATTTAATGATACAATCTGTACCTGTAACCAATGATTGTTCATATAAATGCACTTAATGTCACTTTAAGCATGTTTAAAGCACATTTGAGCACAATGTAACAAGGTAAAATCCAGTGATGTTTTTAGAGGCCTAAAGTTTGAAGCATGTTGTGCTCTCTCTGAAACCTGGGGATTTTCCACTGTATAAAAGTAACCATGATTACGCACGTACGCCAAGGTGTGTTTGGTGGTCTCGTATGGAAACCATGGCTTGTTTGGTGGTCTCATGTAGTAACCATTGTATGCAAATTATTTTAAAAATGATGTAATAACCAGCGTACCACCATTAGATACGTACCTTGTTGCCTGGGACTTATTGGTGGCAGACAATTAACAATTGGTTAATAAAAATAAGAGATAACAGGAAAGTACCTGATTGGTTTTTAGAAGAGACCACCTTTCAGAAGTTTTACTATAATTGTAGACTGGAAAACACTTGGTTTTTAGATGACTTGGAACATCTCACTTTGTTTGGCTCGAGCAAATAAAGTTAACTCCTTGACACCCGGACCTTTGTCTGAGAGATTTTTTGAACTACAAGACTGATATTTTTCCACAACATATTATAGTGCCGTGACCCGGATTGGAAAGAGACGGAAGACATCAGGTGGCTGCCTGGGATGGAGCATCCGGCTTACTGCACAGATCAAGAGAAGGTGAGCATATTTTTGCTTTATAATTAAAATTGTTAAAGAGTATTATCTGTGCAGTTTGCCGGAGGTGAGTTTTGGTTAGCACTGATGTCTATAAAGAGTCTCTCCTAAAAAGAAACCAAAATTGATTTATTAAATATGCAGGAGGGTCCCGGATCTCAACGAAGAGTATGAATGAGAATGGATGAATGATTGCAGTAAAAGAACTGCCTGTAGATGTAGCTTAAGAGATATAGATTACGCAGAGAGGAATGCGTGCCTGAGAGGAAAAGGCAGTCTCGAGATTGAGACATTATTTATTACGCAGAGATGAATTGCGTTAAGAGATATTATTTATTACGCAGAGAGGAATGCGTGCCTGAGAGGAAAGGCAGTCTCGAGATTGAGATATTATTTATTACGCAGAGAGGAATTGCATATAGATGTAGAATTAAAACCCGGGTCTTGTCTGTCTATACTGTCTGTGTAACGTTTTGTGTATCCAGCCTAGCTAGACAATTTGTAAGGGAGGGAATTGTTGGCCACTTTCCCAGAGAGCGTGTGTGAGTGTTTAATCAGGCGTGAAGAACCACAGAGGAACAATGGGAGATTTTTAATAGCAAATACAAGTTGCGTATCCTCTAAAAATGATATTTTCTTGTAAAGAAAATGAGTTTCAAAACTGTTTTGAAGCCCACCCCAACCCCATCCTTGTCTCTTCTATGTTACCCTTAGTCTGTTATGTGTTGTGTTTATGGTGTATGTCCTTGTGTTTCTCTGTTCTTGCCCGCTGAGGATTCTCCCTTGGGATGCCAAGGGTCGTCCCTTGGAGCGGGGGTAGTGTCACAACTCTGTCTTTCCTATCATGAGGTTTCTGGTCTGTGGACAGAGTTGTGACTGTGCCATGTCTTTTGTGCTTGTTTTGTTACGTGTGGAAGACACGTGGCCATTGTTGTCACTTTGCGCTGCGTATCCTCCTGTCATGTAGTTCAGCCCCGCCCTCCTGACTCCCGTAATCATGCCTGGTCACCTGCCCGTCACGTCCCTTTTGTAATTATCCCTCGTTAGTGTTCGCTTCTTAATGTCCCTTTGTTCTCTGTCCTGTGCGATTTTGTTCTATGGTTGTTACGCTATTTGTCTGTGGATTACCCTGTTGTCTTGTGGATTCTGCGTTTCTGTGGACTTTCCCTTTTGCGTTGGACTTATTATTTGGAGTATTGACCCCATTTGTCTTGTCCCCCTTGCGGGAGGTATTTCTGTTTGATTATTCGTTTTGTTTTGTATCGTTTTCCCCATCGTGGGTTTTTGTTTCGGTTCATTAAAGATCTGTGTTAACCCTTCACCTGCCTGCATTTGGGTTCTGTCCTTCCGTTTCGTGACAGAAGAACTGATAAAATACGCTTAACGGATGATTAGATGCTTAATATGCCTAATTTGTTATACACATTAGCCTCCGCCAGCACGTGCTCACGCACAAAATGCCTTTGTAATTTAAGTTTGACGTTAAACTTCTGAAGTGTACACAAATGTTGAGGGCTGTGTTTTTGATGTTTTACAAGCACAACTTTTATTTATACAAAATTAAATATGACAATTAACTGTTTCCATCACATTAACGCGCATTTGAACTAAGGTAAACTCGAGATAAAATCTGCGTCTAGCACGTTCAATTTCTTTGGTAATTGTGAAATTATTTTTGCATATCCGTTTCCATTTTGGCTGTATTATGCGCATTTTCAAAACATAAATAGTTGGATAGAAATCCCCACAAAATTGCCCATTCCGTTACTGCTCCACACCCCACTAACTTGCCGGATCTGCAACGCCCCCTTGTTCCAGCACCTCAGAATTTACAAATTAAGCACTGTCAACACTGTATGTCTCATGAAGCATTTATTCATATTAACGTAGACATTCTAAATGTAAGGGAGTAATTCTAAATGTAATTTGAAATCGGTCTATAGTTTCCTAGTTCATTGGGGTCTAAGTTTGGTTTCTTGATAAGAGGCTTAATGACGGCCAGTTTAAAGCGTCCTGGGACATGGCCTAGATTAATTGACGAGTTGATAATTATCAATTATTATTATAAATGTGCTCAATTGCAACGGGTAATAACTCTTTTAATTATTTAGTTGGTATGGGGTCTAATAAGCAAGTTGTTGGTTTAGATGTTGCAATAAGTTTAATTAAATCTTCCTGTTTTATAGGTGAAAAACACTGTAGCCTTTCTTTTGGGGCGATGGTTGGTACTAATTTATAGGACAGACTTTGAGGTTGAGTTTTTACTATTTTGTCTCGTATGTTTTCGATTTTCTCTGTAAAAAAAATCATGAAATCATTGCTACCAAGGTGCGGCGGAATACCCAGGTCAGGTGAAATCTGTTTATTTGTTAGTTTAGCAGCTGTACTAAATAAAAACCTTGGATTGTTTTTGTTAGTTTCTATGAGGTTACGGAGGTGCTCAGCCTTTGCTATTTTTAGTGCCTTTTTATAACAGTTTGCACTCTCTTTCCACGCAATTTTAAAGACCTCTAATTGGGTTTGTTTCCATTTGCGCTCCAGTTTACGTGTTTCTCTTTTAAGGGCGCGAGTGGTGCTATTGTACCATGGTGCTACGTTTTTCTCATTAATCTTTTTTGACTTCATAGGTGCGACAGCTTCTAATGCATTAGAGAAAATAGTGCCCAATTTGCTGGTCATGTCATCGAGCGATTCTATATTTATTGGTATGGTTATTAAAGGAGTCAGATCTGGCAAGCTCTTTGTGAAACTATCTTTAGTAGTCGAGGTAATTGTTCTACCCTGTCGATAACGAGTTAAACGGCTGATTTCTGCAGTGCGCAGTGTACATGTTATAAGATAGTGATCAGTGACATCGTCGCTTTGAGGTATAATATCTATATTGGTTAGATCGGCTCCGTGAGATATAATCAAGTCTAGTGTATGATTAAATCGATGAGTGGGTCCATTGATGTGTTGTGTTACTCCAAAAGAGTGTAATAGCTCTGTAAACGCCACTGCTAATGCATCGTTAGCACTATCTACGTGGATATTAAAGTCTCCGACAATTAGTACTTTATCAACGTTAACCAATAGGTCCGATAGGAAGTCCGCAAACTCTTTCAGAAAATCAGTGTAGGGACCAGGGGGTCTATACACTGTAGCCAACGTACAAGAAAGCAATGGTTTTTTACTGTCAATTGGAACAATTATGTTCAACGCAAGCACTTCAAATGATTTAAATTTATGCTCCGTTCTCTGAGTTACAGTAAGAAAGTCTCTAAAGATTGTTGCGACACCGCCACCTCGACCAACCGGACGTGGCTCATGCATATAACAGTAGCTTGGTGGGGTACACTCATTTAGACCGTAATAATCATTTGGTTTAAGCCAGGTTTCGGTAAGGCAAAGTATATCAAAATTGTTGTCTGTGATCATTTCATTTACAATAACTGCTTTTGAATTTAGTGATCTAATATTAAGTAGGCCGAACTTTATGAGTTTGTTTTGGTCGTTTATTACATTGTCCTCAGGTTTAATCACGATTAGATTTTTTCTCTGAGATTTGGCTATTTTGTTATTTTGTAGTATTATTCGGGGGACAGACACAGTCTCTATGCATTTGGAAGCAGTAACATTTATAACAGATGAGTGGGAGGAACACAGACTATGGTTAAAGTTTTGACTTACCGCTGGGAGACGTAGTCAAGCGGTGCGTAGCGTCTTTGAGATGTTGTCAGACAGAAGAACCGCTCCGATGCTGCTGGGGTGCAGGCCGTCAGGGCGGAAGAGCCTAGGTCGCTCCCAGAACAGATCAAAATTATCAACAAAGAGCAGCTTCTGTTCAATACACCATGACATCAACCATTTATTTAGAGCAAATAGTCTACTGAACTTTTCATTCCCTCGTCGGTAGGTAGGAAGCGGCCCTGATACGATGATCCTCGCCGTGGGCGATGCGTTGCGTACCGTCTCGATCAGACTCCTGAAGTCCCTCTTCAGGATCTCCGACTGCCTCATCCTGACGTCATTCACCCCCGCGTGCAGCACGACAGCTCCGACGTTAGCATCGTCCTTCAGGATCGCAGGTACCTGCGCAGAGACATCAAGAACACGGGCGCCAGGAAAACAATGAGTGCGCACCTTACCTTTAGTGGAGGAAGCGCGTACGTTCCGGACGATTGAGTCTCCGATGACCACAGCGTTGCATTCCGTCTCGCAGAGGGCGGAAAAGCGGTTCCTGGTCGGGATCTCGAAGACGGGTGGCGGCGGCTGGGTCATCGCCCCAGTCCTGGCTTGCGCCTTTCGCCGTGGGTGTGCCGGTGCAGGAGTGAAGTTCATTTGGGCTGACCGTGTTCTCGAAGCCTGGGCTCTGTGCAGAGAAACACGCGGAGTAGAAGTGGAAGGAGTATTAAAATCGCGATGAAAACTTACCGCTGATTTGCGAGCGTCAGCTCTGGATGTTTCCAGCGCCGTTTTATGTTCTCGCAGCCGTGTCTGCTTCTCTAGTAGATCCTGGATATGCTTCTCCACAGCCTCCAGTTCCGACTGAAGTGCGATCGTTTCCTCATCTGCACTCAGAGGTTCAAACACATCTGAAACATTAGCCATTAGTGATGTAATAATGAGAACAGTGTGTTAAGCAGTAAGCAGGCAGGCTTGGAATGCTAACAGCCTGAGGCTAATAGTGAATGATCCGATAAAAATAAATTATCAGTGCATTTAAGGACGATTTTTGGTATGGGATATACTTAAGGATAAGTTTTACCCTCGGTGAATAACAATTTAAAACACAAGTCTTAAGATATAACAAGAATAAACGATGTATTAAGAATAAATTTGAAAGAGCTCCGACTCAAACCACGCGCTCTCAGCAAACAGGAAGTGACGTGTGACAACAAGTTAGTCAGTCCAGTCCCCTAACTTTTAGAAAAGTCTTTGTGTGTTTTGATATAGCCCATTGTTAACCCACCAGTTGATTTTAACTTTCCTTCTGATATATTTAAATAGTAGGATTTAATAAAAAGGCTTTTGTACATTTTTACCCACGTCTCTCGCCTGACATCTTTTGGTAATGAACCTGTGTCCTTACTTGCATTTCTGTTCCTCACGTGGTCGTGAGGTGGCGTAGTCGACCGTTATAAGAAAACTAGACTTGGCGCGTTATCGCCGGGCCTTTCGGGCGTGCTCGCTCGTGACTTGCGCTCATCGCGTTATTCTCTCCTCGCCCCTCGTCGTTGGGCCCCTGCTACACTATGTTTTATTTATTGCAGACCACAGATATAGCCATGCATCGATGGAGGGCAGCAAGTGATTTTCTCCATAGGAATTCACTATAATATCCCACAGGCCAGCAGCCATATCACCCTGTAGCCCAAGACTGGTTGCCCACTGAAGCTATGCAGGGCTGAGCCTGGTCAGTACCTGGATGGAGACATCCTGGGAAAGCTAGGTTGCTGCTGGAAGAGGTGTTAGTGAGTCCAGCAGGGTGTGTCGAGTGCAAGTGGTAGATCCCTGTCGTACCTAGTGCCCAAACTCTGGAACAGTCTTTCGAATAGTGTGTGGGAGGCAGACACACTGTCAGTTTAAATCTAGATTAAAGATGCATCTCTACAACATTGCATTCACAACACTTCTATAATACAAATCCTCTATTTATCCTTGATTATTAGGCTGCATAATTTAAATCAACCGGAACCAGGAACACTTGCTATAACAACCGATGCACTTGTAGGTATTCTGCACGAAGTTGTCTTTTCTCATTGTTCCGACATCTGTAATCAGTCTACATGGTTGAGCTGAAAGAGGGAGGCGGCGACCTGACATGTCCTCACTACACAACAAAATTTCAACTGCAATTAGCTATTAGAATTTTAAGACAATATTAAACCTTTCATCTACCCCTTTTTTATTATTATTTATTGTGTAATTTCTGAGCACATATAGATATATTTACATGTATTGAGCACTGTTATTCACCACAGTTAATTTCTGAGCACATATAGATATATTTTACATGTATTGAGCACTGTTATTCACCACAGTTATAAAAGCACTTGATAAAATACCTAAAAAGTATTAAGAAGTATCCATAGGAACATTAGTATATAGATGAGTTGATCTGAAATCACATTTAATAAGAATGATTACATATAAGTAGGTTTATGATAATGATTTGATTAATGATTTGATGAATTGATGATTTAATGATACAATCTGTACCTGTAACCAATGATTGTTCATATAAATGCACTTAATGTCACTTTAAGCATGTTTAAAGCACATTTGAGCACAATGTAACAAGGTAAAATCCAGTGATGTTTTTAGAGGCCTAAAGTTTGAAGCATGTTGTGCTCTCTCTGAAACCTGGGGATTTTCCACTGTATAAAAGTAACCATGATTACGCACGTACGCCAAGGTGTGTTTGGTGGTCTCGTATGGAAACCATGGCTTGTTTGGTGGTCTCATGTAGTAACCATTGTATGCAAATTATTTTAAAAATGATGTAATAACCAGCGTACCACCATTAGATACGTACCTTGTTGCCTGGGACTTATTGGTGGCAGACAATTAACAATTGGTTAATAAAAATAAGAGATAACAGGAAAGTACCTGATTGGTTTTTAGAAGAGACCACCTTTCAGAAGTTTTACTATAATTGTAGACTGGAAAACACTTGGTTTTTAGATGACTTGGAACATCTCACTTTGTTTGGCTCGAGCAAATAAAGTTAACTCCTTGACACCCGGACCTTTGTCTGAGAGATTTTTTGAACTACAAGACTGATATTTTTCCACAACATATTATAGTGCCGTGACCCGGATTGGAAAGAGACGGAAGACATCAGGTGGCTGCCTGGGATGGAGCATCCGGCTTACTGCACAGATCAAGAGAAGGTGAGCATATTTTTGCTTTATAATTAAAATTGTTAAAGAGTATTATCTGTGCAGTTTGCCGGAGGTGAGTTTTGGTTAGCACTGATGTCTATAAAGAGTCTCTCCTAAAAAGAAACCAAAATTGATTTATTAAATATGCAGGAGGGTCCCGGATCTCAACGAAGAGTATGAATGAGAATGGATGAATGATTGCAGTAAAAGAACTGCCTGTAGATGTAGCTTAAGAGATATAGATTACGCAGAGAGGAATGCGTGCCTGAGAGGAAAAGGCAGTCTCGAGATTGAGACATTATTTATTACGCAGAGATGAATTGCGTTAAGAGATATTATTTATTACGCAGAGAGGAATGCGTGCCTGAGAGGAAAGGCAGTCTCGAGATTGAGATATTATTTATTACGCAGAGAGGAATTGCATATAGATGTAGAATTAAAACCCGGGTCTTGTCTGTCTATACTGTCTGTGTAACGTTTTGTGTATCCAGCCTAGCTAGACAATTTGTAAGGGAGGGAATTGTTGGCCACTTTCCCAGAGAGCGTGTGTGAGTGTTTAATCAGGCGTGAAGAACCACAGAGGAACAATGGGAGATTTTTAATAGCAAATACAAGTTGCGTATCCTCTAAAAATGATATTTTCTTGTAAAGAAAATGAGTTTCAAAACTGTTTTGAAAATGTTTTTTGAGTGTTTTTGCATTGAATAAAAGATTGCATTATGGAAAATATTCAAGAGACTGATATTGCATGTTGAAACATTGTGACCACAGTAAAAAAAAAAAAAAAAGGTGTATATGGGACGACCAGGGCATTGCCTTGTGAGAGCTCACATAGGACAAACGCCCAGAAAAAGATGGTGATATATTAGGGACGATCACGGCTAAAAGGCTGTGTGAGAGCCAACACAGGAACAAATCACCCATGGTCACAATACGATGCATGTACTTTTAAGTCAATGCATACTAGAACTTTTTTCTAAGGCATATTGGCTTAAAGAGGATACGGTAGCTGATTTTTCTTTTAAACATAGTAGTTTTAAGTTCATTTTTTAACTTCTTTAGTGATTCTGAGTATAAATTATGATTTAGTTTATTGTTTTAAGGCTTGTTTCTTAGCATTGGTTTTATAAGATTAATTATTCTAACCTCATGCTTTGAGACCTCCCCTCTCCAAGAGCAACCTTATTTTTGTTGATTTATCTTTTAAATAATATCAGTATGTTGAGTTTTAAATAGTGAAGTTTTGAGATTTTTCTTTTATTTCATTTTACTATATTGGATCATTGATTTTAACTTTGGAGTTTTTAAAGACTTTTATTTTATTATTTTTATTATTTCATTCACGTGAGTTTTGAAGTTTTTGAAACTTTTATTTTATTTTATTATTTCGGTATATTAAAGCTTATTGACCTTTCAAGTTTGAAGTCAAGACCCTGTTTAGTTGATTATTGAATTATTGTTTTACATATGGAAATGTTGACTTACAGCCTTGAGGTTTTTTGAAACTCTTATTTTTTATGGTTTCAGTTTATTGAGTTACTACTTTTTAATTATGATATTTTGACTTTGATGTGGCTCTATCCCAATTTAGTGAAATAACGATTGTTAAGTTTGGTATTCTGAGATTTTTATTTTTTGACTTTATTTTTATTTCAGTTTATTCAATTATCGACTTTGAAGTTTTAAAATTTTCTTTTCATTATAGATAATGAAAGATTGATTGTTTAAAGAATTATGATTTTGAAAATATGATTCCCATTATTGATTTTTTAATCATAGACTAGTATTTGAGTTTCATGTATAAGACTTATTTCCCCATTAGTGATTTATGCCTTATCTTGTTTTGTTTCAGTTCACTGAATTACCATTTGCATGGCTGAAGAGGCGCCATGTCTCTCTTATGAGAGAAGCATAGCCATTCAGGCTAAAATACATACCATAGGAAGAGTTCTGTCAGAAACTAAGGGAATTAGAAATCACTTTTGGGAGGAGGCGACATACATTGATGCAGAAGGGGTAGAACAAATTCTGACAGAAGAAAGAAAAGACTGGTACCTGAACCAACTGACAGAGATTCGCAATTTAGATCCAGCCCAGTGGGAGTGGCCTTACATTAAGTGGGGGGAGATTGTACAGAGCTGCTGTAGAGTTGGAGTGTTGAAACAATACCTGAACGAAGTCTGCACATACCAAAGTAACAAACCTAACAATCCCCCAGGCCTGACAGCAAGAACATCACTTATTCAAAGAATTCCCATAGATAGACTGGTAGGCTCTAATTTTGATAGAGGACATGTCCAGGGGTATCCATTGGGACATGGACACACTGGATGGTTAATTAGCCACCCTGAGCTGAGAGTCTTTGCAGAAACTCGATATGTAAACTGGACAAGCAGAATATTGTGTAATTGCAGTAAATCTGGAAGACTGGTTCCTCAACAGTTTGTGGCAGTGACTTTGAAAAAATTAACAATGTAGATAGCCCCAGAAAACTCCAGAGCTTGGTTTGCATCCTCTTATTAAACAATGCTTTAATAAACAAATGAATTAAAATTTGAAATCTCTGTACTTTTTTGAAAAATTGTTGAAAATACATTGCTTTAACTATGTCATCCACTCCTGTAGATCTGTTGGGATCCAGATACCCAGTATGTAAGCACTCAATAGAAAAAATATCTAAAAAAATGGGCTGCGAGAACCAAAAACTTAAGAACCATATGGCCAGAAAGTGGTATTTTTGATGTGACAGTGTGTGAGGAGATGGAGGGATTAATTAAGAATTATAAACCAAGAGATAAAACTAAGAAGCGTGAAGAAAAGAGAAGAATTGAACAGGAAGTATTAAACCTGTTCAAAAATGAAGGGATTAATTTCCTGAAAAATATGAGAAAAATTTGAGAGGTGTTGAATAAAGATGGTGAAAATGAAGAAAAATGTGAGGAAATGACTCCGCCACCTCCCTACGAACCCCCCAGAAGCCAAAAGCAAACACCAAAACAAATGCCATTGGTAGCATTATCAGGAGATGTCTCAATAGAGGGACTGGTAGAGCTAGATCCTGAACCAGAAAGTAGTCTTAGGAAAAAATCCTCTCAAAAGCAGAAAAAAGTAAGGGAGGCAGGGCCAATCAAAAATCCCCAGTCTGTGAGAAAAATCAATCAGACAGAGCAGAAGAAGACACTATACATGGTCCTGGTCCTTATAAACCTTATAAACGTCTGGAAGAAGCATTAGAGGAACTATCAAAAAATCATGAAGAAATTTACGATAATGCAACAGACCTTTTGAGAGAAATACATTCTGAATCTACTAATGCTCTGAGAAATGTTTCAGGCAGCAGCTCCCAAGAAGAGAGCGATGAAGAAGATCGCACCTCTGAAACCAGCAGTGGAAAAAGACACCAAGATAAGACACAACACACACCAGTCACCAAAGAGGTCACATCAGAAGCAACCTTAAAGGCCCTCCAGAAAGGAAAACTAAAGTTTGTAACGGGCAAACTATATCTCCAGGACTCAGAGTTCGAGCAAGGACAGGAACACTGGAGGAGGGACTCAGAAGGAAGACTGAGAAAAACTAACAGCATGATTCACATCCCCAGGGAGGAGCTACAGGAACACCTGAGGGCTGGGGAAGGAAAACAATGCCCAATCCTGATAAAAGGGAGACAAGCGCACTATGTGCCGTGGGCTTCTCAAGATCTGGATGGACTAGTTGCTCGCCTGCCTGACCTACACGAAGGAGCCGGCAAATGGATCTTACGAGTGGAGGAGGAGTCGACAGGAAAATTACTGGCATTGGGAGACGTCAAAGCACTCCTAGCCAAATGTGTGGGAAGCTCCAAGATGAATGAACTCTTAAGGGCAGCTGATGTCCCAGCAATAGATACACCAATCCGGGATGGAGACTCATTTGACAGATATAGGAGGCTGATGTGGCAGGAATTGAGGAAGGGATTTCCCAACCGCATTGATCCTCGAACACTCAAGGGAGAACAGATGGGAGAGGATGAGAACCCAGCCACCTACGTACAAAGACAGCTAAGAAAATGGAAGCAAGAACTGGAAAGAGATCCTGAAGGGGACCTGGTGATGGCAGCGCTATTCAGAAATGCCATGATTGACTCTATGCCGCCTCCGGTAAAAGCAAGATTGGAGGACGTAGTGGGTCTGAACTCAGAGTCACACAAGGAGTTCTATGATCATGTGACCCATGCTGTAGAGCAGTACAGAAAGAGCGAGCAGAAACTGAAAAATCAAGAGAAAGAACTTCAAAGAAAGCTGGTACAGCTGCAACTTGAAGAACTGGCCAGAAAGAAGAAGACGCAAGCCGTGGTCAAAGACAAAGACAAAGAAAAAGACAAAGAAGAAGACTATGCAGCAATGATGGCTCCAGTAAATGCTCCAGCACTTATGACACAGCAACCTGGCACAGGAGCCACTGCACAACAAGCACCCGGAAGTGGACCACAACAGCCAGCGCCTATTGTCATCTACGTAAAGCCTGAACAGCAAAATAGATTTGGGCCAAGGCCTATGCAAAGAGGACAAGGAAGACCGAACCAGGGAAGATACCCATGCTGGGGATGCGGGCAACCAGGACACAACAGAAGGGATTGTCCTACTAACCCTTGGAACACAGACCAGCAGCAAGGTTCTCGATGGCAGGCAAACCGCCAACAGCAAACACAATGGCAGGGTCAAGGACAACAAGGACAACAAGAACAACAAGGACCTCATTGGCAAGAACAGCAGAATCAACCCTGGCAGAATCAACAGCAGCAGGGACCGGTCAATCCATGGCGAGGTCCAGATGTTGGCTACTAGGGCTGCCCAGAAGATCCTACTGGGAGGGGTCAGCATCCAATGATAACTGAGAATGCTGATACAGAACCTATGCTGCAGGTTAAGATTGAAGGCAAGATCACACCAATGATGATAGACACTGGAGCAACATACACATGTATAAACTCAGAATATGCCTCACACCTCCCAATGTCTGGAAAATTCACAAAGACAGTAGGATTTTCGGGAAAAACGCAGCTAATTCCAATAACATCTCCAGTTTGTCTATGGACCAAGGACAAAGAAGTAACATTACCCATTTTAGTATCAGAACAAACCCCTGTTAATCTGTTAGGAAGAGATGCCCTCTGCAAGTTAAAGATACAAATACTATGTTCCCCAGAAGGTAATTACATTGAAAGCAAGGGAGTCAGACAAATGGTAATCACAACCCCCCAAGCTAATGCTTACTGGTTAGGAAATTTAGAGGAAGAGGTAGGGAAGGCATTACAAAAATGGGAAAAGTTTATTAAGGAACAAATCGAAGAGCCCAAATTACCCGAATTAGAACCCCGCTGTACCATGATCTACGACCCATTACGCAGAGTAGACATAGAAAGAAGATGGTTACAAGAAACCAAAGACATGGAAGTTCCCCTTATTTCACTGCATATAATCATAGGACCACAAGGAGCAGCATTACAAGTTGATGACAATGATTTTATTAAGAAATGGTTCCAGATCCCAAACTCAGTTCCCCATATCACACTATATTTAGAGAAGGATAGTGAGTCTAAGGAAATAGGCCCAATGATGAAAAAAGCTAAAGGACTACAATGGAAAAACACAGATAACCCCTTAATATTTTTATCAGCAGACAAACAATTTATGAAGATTGCATGTGCCACAATTATGCAGGGAACTCCTAGAGAGGTGGAAGTCAATGGTCAAATAAAAATGAATTTGGAAACCATCTTAGAAAAAGAGATAAAACAAACAGAGCTTCTCAAAGAAATGGAGCAACTAGTTCCTGATCAATTGTGGTCAAAACATGACACAGATGTAGGGCTGATAAAAGCTGCCAGCCCTATATTATCAAAGCAAAACCAGGAACTAAGCTACCTAACAAGTACCAATATCCATTGAAACCTGAAGCAATAAATGGCATCAGGGAAACCATAGATGGACTGATTACAGCAGGAGTGCTGTTCAAAACATCTAGTCCTTGTAATACTCCTATACTGCCTGTTATCAAAGCAGACAAGGCAAAATGGCGTTTGGTACATGACTTAAGGGCATTCAATGAAATAGTGGAAGATTGGCCAGTAGAAGTACCGAATCCTCACACCCTGCTCACAAATGTGCCGCCTGATGCAAAATATTTTACAGTAATTGATCTTTGTTGTGCTTTTTTCAGCATTCCATTGGCTGAGAGCAGCAGGCACTTGTTTGCCTTCACGTATGAGGGGACTCAGATATCCTACACTAGAGTCGCTCAGGGGTTCCGCCATAGCCCCCACATATTCAATCAGCTGTTAAAAGCTGACTTGGAAGATCTGGTATTGGATAGCACTCTTCTGCAGTATGTTGATGATTTGTTAATTTGTGCCCCTACACTTGAACAATGTCACAGAGATTCTATTAAGGTACTGACCAAACTAGCAGAAGGAGGAAATAAAGCCTCAAAGGCAAAGTTACAGTATTGCCTTCCCCAAGTAGAGTACTCGGGAAGATTGACTGCATATAAAACCAAGGCAATATCACAAAGTCAATTAGAGGGAATTAGCAAGGTTCCACTGCCACAGACTGTTGGTCATATGATGACATTCCTGGGCATGACTGGGTTCAGCTCAGACTTGATAGAGGACTATGCTATAAAAACTGCCCCTTTGAGAGCCCTGATGAAGCAGGCAGGACAACAAAATTTAAGAGCCCCACTTACATGGAATAGTGATGCAACAATAGCATTTGAGTCTATTAAAAGAGAACTGCAAAGTGCTCCAGCTCTGACCAGCCCTGACTATACGAAACCTTTTCACCTGTATGTAGCTAACAGAAAAGAGGGATATGCCTCTGCAGTGTTGATGCAAGAAACTTGTAAGGGAAGGGGAAAACAGCCCATTGCCTTTTATAGCACAAAACTGGATAGTGTAGCACAGGGATATCCCCCTTGTTATCAAGGACTCGCTGCTGTATATTATGCTTATGAGAAAGCTTCTACTTTGACTATGGGGTACCCTGTGACTATATATGCGCATCACAAGGTGGTTGAAATGTTGGAGCAGGGAAGATTTGTTTTGACACAGGCCAGAAGTCTGGCATATTCAACTCTTTTGACATATCCAGATGTAACGATAAAACATTGTACTACTGTAAATCCAGCTAACTACATACCTTTGGAAAATGAGGGCACTCCACATGATTGTGTTGCTGAATCACTAGCATTTACCCGTCTTAGACCAGACTTAGAGTCTACACCAATAATGCATGCTGAAGCTGATTATTTCGTGGATGGATCTTGTTTCAGAGACCATCTGGGAAATCATGCTGGTTTTTCTGTGGTTAAGTGAAAGGATGATGGATTTGTACCTGTGATTTCTCAACATTGTGAGCAACCGTGTTCCGCACAACTGGCTGAGCTAAAAGCTTTGACCACAGCTTGCCAGTTGGCAAAGGGACGAATTGTAAATATTTATACAGATTCTGCATATGCACATGGAGTGTGCCATTTATATGGGGCCGTCTGTAAACAAAGAGGATTTAAAAAGAGTGACGGTACCCCAATACAACATAAAGAACAAATTGTACAGTTAATTTCTGCAATGATGCAAAGAAGAGTAGACATAGAAAAAAGATGGTTACAAGAAACCAAAGACATGGAAGTTCCCCTTTTTCACAGCATATAATCATAGGCCCACAAGGAGCAGCATTACAAGTTGATGACAATGATTTTATTAAGAAATGGTTCCAGGTCCCAAACTCAGTTCCCCATATCACACTATATTTAGAGAAGGATAGTGAGTCTAAGGAAATAGGCCCAATGATGAAAAAAGCTAAAGGACTACAATGGAAAAACACAGATAACCCCTTAATATTTTTATCAGCGAGACAAACAATTTATGAAGATTGCATGTGCCACAATTATGCAGGGAACTCCTAGAGAGGTGGAAGTCAATGGTCAAAGAAAAATGAATTTGGAAACCATCTTAGAAAAAGAGATAAAACAAACAGAGCTTCTCAAAGAAATGGAGCAACTGGTTCCTGATCAATTGTGGTCAAAACATGACACAGATGTAGGGCTGATAAAATCTGCCAGCCCTGTAGTTATCAAAGCAAAACCAGGAACTAAGCTACCTAACAAGTACCAATATCCATTGAAACCTGAAGCAATAAATGGCATCAGGGAAACCATAGATGGACTGATCACAGCAGGAGTGCTGTTTAAAACATCTAGTCTTTGTAATACTCCTATACTGCCCGTTATCAAAGCAGACAAGGCAAAATGGCGTTTGGTACATGACTTAAGGGCAGTCAATGAAATAGTGGAAGATTGGCCAGTAGAAGTTCCGAATCCTCACACCCTGCTCACAAATGTGCCGCCTGATGCAAAATATTTTACAGTAATTGATCTTTGTTCTGCTTTTTTCAGCATTCCATTGGCTGAGAGCAGCAGGCACTTGTTTGCCTTCACGTATGAGGGACTCAGATATCCTACACTAGAGTCCCTCAAGGGTTCCGCCATAGCCCCCACATATTCAATCAGCTGTTAAAAGCTGACTTGGAAGATCTGGTATTGGATAGCACTCTTCTGCAGTATGTTGATGATTTGTTAATTTGCGCCCCTACACTTGAACAATGTCACAGAGATTCTATTAAGGTACTAACCAAACTAGCAGAAGGAGGACATAAAGCCTCAAAGGCAAAGTTACAGTATTGCCTTCCCAAAGTAGAGTACTTGGGAAGATTGATTGCATATAAAACCAAGGCACATCACAAAGTCAATTAGAGGGAATTAACAAGGTTCCACTGCCACAGACTGTTGGTCATATGATGACATTCCTGGGCATGACTGGGTTCAGCTCAGACTGGATAGAGGACTATGCTATACAAACTGCCCCCTTGAGAGCCCTGATGAAGCAGGCAGGACAACAAAATTTAAGAGCCCCACTTATATATGGAATAGTGATGCAACAATAGCATTTGAGTCTATTAAAAGAGAACTGCAAAGTGCTCCAGCTCTGACCAGCCCTGACTATACGAAACCTTTTCACCTGTATGTAGCTAACAGAAAAGAGGGATATGCCTCTTCAGTGTTGATGCAAGAAACTTGTAAGGGAAGAGGAAAACAGCCCATTGCCTTTTATAGCACAAAACTGGATAGTGTAGCACAGGGATATCCCCCTCGTTATCAAGGACTCGCTGCTGTATATTATGCTTATGAGAAAGCTTCTACTTTGACTATGGGGTACCCTGTGACTATATATGCGCATCACAAGGTGGTTGAAATGTTGGAGCAGGGCAGATTTGTTTTGACACAGGCCAGAAATCTGGCATATTCAACTCTTTTGACATATCCAGATGTAACGATAAATCATTGTACTACTGTAAATCCAGCGAACTACATACCTTTGGAAAATGAGGGCACTCCACATGATTGTGTTGCCGAATCACTAGCATTTACTCGTCTTAGACCAGACTTAGAGTATACACCAATAATGCATGCTGAAGCTGATTATTTTGTGGATGGATCTTGTTTCAGAGACCATCTGGGAAATCATGCTGGTTTTTCTGTGGTTAAGCGAAAAGATGATGGATTTGTACCTGTGATTTCTCAACATTGTGAGCAACCATGTTCCGCACAACTGGCTGAGCTAAAATCTTTGACCACAGCTTGCCAGTTGGCAAAGGGACGAATTGTAAATATTTATACAGATTCTGCATATGCACATGGAGTGTGCCATTTATATGGGGCCGTCTGGAAACAAAGAGGATTTAAAAAGAGTGACGGTACCCCAATACAACATGCAGAACAAATTGTACAGTTAATTTCTGCAATGATGCAACCAAAACTTTTAGCCGTTGTTAAGTGTCAAGCACACAAAAAGGGAAATGATTTTGTAATTGTTGGGAACAATGCTGCAGATGCTGAGGCTAAAAGAGCTTCAGGGTGCCTAACTGCTGTAATGGCCCCCATGGTATTAGTACAACCCGAGCCCCGCATTACAGATCTTGCTCGCATACAGGAGCAGGCAAGTGCTGTTGAACAGTCAGTATGGCAGCAAAGGGGGGCCACAAGAGATGCAAATGGAGTATGGCGCTCTCATGAAGGACTTATAATTGCACCGCATGCCCTATTGACTGTATTAATTTCAGAGACACATGGGTTTGATCATTGCGGTCGAAATGAGATACTTCGAAAGATCAAGCAACAAGGATATTGGTCACCTTATTTGCAAGCAACAGTGGATGATTACCTAACAGGATGTGACATTTGTGCTCAGAACAATGTTAGGAAAGGGACTTCAGCACCCATAGGACACATCCCTGTACCTGAGGGACCTTTTAAACACTTAGTAATGGATTATGTTGACATGATCAAATCAGTCAGAGGAAAAAGATACATGTTGGTGATTATAGACAGATTCAGCAGATGGGTGGAAGCTGTGCCATCAGCAGACCAGGGCTCTGGGACTGTGATTAAGTTCTTGACAAGAGAAGTGATCCCTAGGTTTGGAATTCCTTCTGAGATCAGCTCGGACAACGGCTCCTCTTTTATTCAACGAGCCGTAAAGACTGTCTTACAACAGTTGCGAATAAAACAGCGGCTAGGCTGTGTTTACAGACCTCAATCTCAAGGAATGGTTGAGAAAGCGAATGGGACTTTAAAAGCAAAGATAAATAAGATCTGTGCAGATACCAAATTGAACTGGGTAGATGCTTTACCGTTGGCACTAATGAACTATCGCATGCAAACTAACAGAACCACGAATTTGACCCCACATGAAATGCTCACGGGCAGACCTATGCCAGTGCCATACTTAAGGGGCCCTTATGATGGACCGCCCTTGGAACAATTGCAAGTTGAATTAAGAACTTATATGAGACAATTAACTGCTATACATGAGGCTATATATTCACAGGAGCATCGCCGAGGGCCCAGAGAGGACGAAGAAGCTCCATGTGCAATCGTTCCTGGAGACCAAGTCTATCTGAGGGTCTTCAGAAGGAGATGGAATGAGCCGCGGAGAGAAGGGCCTTACACAGTCGTACGAGCAACACCAACAGCAGTACAAGTGGAAGGAAGCAACACCTGGTACCACTTGAACCATTGTACCAGAGTGCCACAGCTCCGTATACGAGATCCTGAACAAGCCGTCGAGGAACTATCAGAGACTTCAGACGAAGCACAGCACCAATATGATAGTCAGGGGACCCCCGAGAGAGCTCCCGACCCTGCTCCAGAATCACCTAGGGCGGCTGCGAGACAACCAGAGCAGCTCCCACAGCACGAGCCAGAGCAGAGGGCACAGCAGGAGAGACTCGACCAGGAGCAGGAGCAGACACAGCACGAGCCGCCGCCCGAGCCAGAACAGAGGCCACGACCAGAACGAACGGGGCAGGAGCCAGGCCAGAGCACAGAACACAGACAACCGACGGAGCATGCTGGCAGGCCTGTATACGATCCTGACATACATGGAGAACATAGTGCAACTCGAGATAGCCGCCATAGACAGGAACCAGACACCGTTCCGACCCCGGCAAGCGACAGGGAGTTACGTCCAGGCCCAAGTCGGGAGGGAGATGCAGGACATTCTGATCACGGTATTACTACTGATGAGCCTGGTACAGACCATACCACAGACCCAGGGGTACCTGACCCAGAATTATCCCTTGAACGACTACTGGGAGAAGACCTCCCAACAATCGATGTGTCAGACCTCAGTTAGTCACCCCCAGACTTCGATTTGTGATGAACTACCACAGTATGAGAGACTTTGGGACATTGCTATTCACAATGAGTGGTATAGATGGGCACGTTTTACAGTGGAACAGTCATATATGGACAGTTGTGTGTTTTGCACCCCCTCACCATTAAGCAAACTCATCGTTGTGCCAAACCCATATGACTATAGACATTGTGCTGGACATTACACAAAACAGTGTGATAAAAAGAGAAACACTGTTCCTTTTTGCCATGCAGAGTGCTTAGCTTTGGCAGGACGGAAAAACAGGGAAAAGTACTATACTCACCCATTATGGGGAAAGGAATGTATGGACATTGATGTAAACCTGCCAACAAACATGATTGAAGTTCCAGCTGTTTATGACATAGATTGCACATTGCAATATGAATGCTTTAATGGTACAAACAAAAAAGGTGGAAATAATGTGGGATTTTTTGAAGGGAATTGTACAACTGTTTGGCATTTGGATAAAAGCATGCGAGGTCAAAAGAATATTAAAAGACATTGGAGTAATAAGTTTGCTTCAGCCACATTTACAGATAACTTCACAGTAATAGGTCCAGAAAACTGCCAAAATATGACAATAGGATGGCCATTAATTGAATCTTACCAAACTCAAGCAAATGCTATTGCTGACTATTTTTGGTTGTGTGTAGGAAGCAAACTAAGGCCAACATTGCCATAAAAATGGGAAGGTTTATGTGCAAGAGTAAAACTAATACAAGATGTTACTATTATTACATGGGACCCAAATGAAAATGTAAAAAGCAAGCCCAAACATAACATAATTAAGAGAGCATACCAGAGTGACCCTAATGTTTATTTAGATGCTATTGGCCAACCTAGAAATATTCCACACCAATTTAAAGCAAGAGATGAGGTTAGATCTGGATTTGAATCTATTCTGGTATGGATAACCCCAAATAAGAACACAGAATGGATTAACTATTTGTATTACAATCAGCAGAGGTTTATTAATTTGACAAATGATGCACTTGAAGCCCTTGGAGAACAATTAGCCCCAACGAGTAAAATGGCCTGGCAAAACAGACAAGCCCTGAACTGGTTATTAGCTGAAAAAGGAGGGGTTTGTGTAATGTTTGGAGAAGATTGCTGTACTTATATTCCTAATAATACTTCCCCTGATGGGTCTTTCACTCATGCTATGGAAAAATTGAAAAATCTGAGGGATGAAGTAACGGCCAATGCTGGAACAGATAGGGCATTTGTAACATGGTTTGAGTCAATGTTTGGGTCCTGGAGAAAATGGCTAACTCAAGTGGGAATGATAATTGTTGTTGTTCTAATGATTTCCGCAATATTATTTTGTTGTGTTCTCCCTATGATAAGGTCTTTGTTGGTTAGAGCCACAGCAAAACAAATGTCACTACATGCTAAGTTACATATGCACAATGACTCTGAGGCATTTATGTTAACCATGGTCACAGCAATGGAAAAATGTGAAGAATATGATGACATTCCATAGGTGTCTATTGCAAAACCAAAACAAGGGGTGCCACTTTTGTTTTACCATTATAGTTTTGTTTTTGAATAATAAGGGAGATAGCTTAGAATTGTTTTCCTTTTGGGACATGTAGTATAGTTATATTCTTTTAAGACACTTATAGGCAGGAAGATAGCTCATGTTTTGTTTATTGTTTTGGCAGTGAACCCCTTCCCCTTTTGAAACTGCACATGTAAAAAACAAGTTGATTTATTTAATTATAACCCCAAAAGAAATAACAGAGAGGGCTATGTATTATGTGTTCTCTCTTTCTTTCTCTCCATTTTTTCTTTCTATCTTTTTCTACCTCACTCTTATCACAACCCTTGAGCAGGACAAGATTGGGGGTGTTCCAAAGCAGGACTGCAGATTCTCAAAAACAACACAGTTTCTGTTCAGAGTGACATCACGGATGCAGACTACCTAATACGACGAGAGGAAATTAAATTACCATGGAAACGATGTATACCACTAACGGAAGAAGAATATTCACGGAACCGAGAACAATCCTGGTATGAGAGAGCGGTACTACACCCTTCACGATCTTGGTACTCCAGACGAATACTGGGACCAGCAGCACGACAGATACTGAAACAGGATCCAGAAGTCCTGGCTGTGGGGCGTTCAGTTGCTGTACCAGCCTATTACGACACTGATTGTGGAATAACTATACACACAAGATAACAAGACACAGGTGAATGCAATGATGGCTGACGAGTCCGGGCAAAGGCTTATGGGAAATGTAGTGTGAGATGGCAGTCCGGGTGATGAGATGAGTGCACTCTTGTGGAGCACGAGGGCACTGCGGCTGACAGACGTTACACTTGTCTTGTGGATATTCATCTAGTACCCTGCCTTGTGGATATTCATCTACCCTGCCTTGTGGATATTCGTCTAGTACTTTGCCTTGTGGATATCCGTCTAGTACCTTGCCTTGTGGAGATTCGTCTTGCAACTGACCTTGTGTATAATTGTTCCAGAACTTTTCTTGTGGAGGTTCGGCTAGCAACGTGCCTTGTGGAATCTTCAGAACTTTACCCTATGGAATTACAAGATTCTTACTCAGTATTGTGAGACTGTTATGTTGGATTCTGCCTGGTTGTTTCAGGAAGAACAATTCTTTTTGTGGAACTCAGTATTGAGGAGTTACGTTCCCACGTGGTGGGAACCTATTTTTTAGTTTATTCCCCTGCTGTATCATTCTACCTATATTCTTCCCTTTATTCAATTCAATTCCGTTTTATTTATATAGCGCTTTTCACAATGTGCATTGTTCCAAAGCAGCTTTACAGGAGAAAATAAGAAAAACTGAAAAACACAAAAAAAGTCAAACACAGCACAGTGCATGGTGTTTATAGAACAAGCAAGATTATTCTAGTAAATATTATCTAATAAATGCAGTCTCCCTGTGGTTTATTTTGCATATTTTGCATTAAGTGAATGCTTGGCTGAAAAGATGTGTCTTTAATCTAGATTTAAATTGGGAGAGTGTGTCTGACCCTCGAATAGTATCGGGAAGGCTATTCCAGAGTTTAGGTGCTACGTATAAGAAAGCTCTACCCCTTTTGGTGGATTTAGTTATTCTAGGTGTTATCAAAAGTCTGGAGTTTTGAGATTTTAGAGAGCGTGATGGGTTGTAGTGTGGTAGAAGCTCTGTTATGTGGGTAGGGGCTAAACCGTTTAAAGCTTTAAAAGTGATTAAAAGAACTTTAAAGTCAATACGATACTTAATGGGTAACCAGTGAAGGGACAATAACATTGGGGTTATGTGATTGTATTTTCTGGACCTGGTTAGAACTCTGGCAGCTGCATTCTGAACTAACTGTAGTTTGTTTGTTGATGATGCAGGACAACCACTAGTGCATTACAGTAGTCAAGTCTTGAGGTCACAAATGCATGAATAAGCTTTTCTGCGTCAGCAACACATACAATATTAAGGTGGAAGAAGGCTGTTTTTGTGACATTTGAGATGTGATTTTTAAATGACAAGTTGCTGCCTAATATAATGCCTAGGTCTTTAACTGTATTTGTTGGAGTAACAGTGCAGCCTTCAATTTGCAGGATATAATCCAAAATATTCTGCTCACGTGTCTTTGGTCCGATAAGTAATATTTCTGTTTTCTTAGAATTGAATAGAAGGAAATTACAAGTCATCCAATGCTTTATATCGTCGATGCACTCTGCCAATTTGGATAGCTGGAAGGAATCATCTGGTCTTGATGAGATATATAGCTGAGTATCATCTGCATAACAGTGGAAGCTAATTCCGTGTTTTCTAATAATGTTTCCAAGGGGCAGCATGTATATGGAGAATAGCAAGGGTCCTAAAACTGATCCCTGTGGTAATCCAAAATTTACGTGCGTTAGATTTGATGATTCCCCATTTAAATGGACAAATTGATGTCTGTCTGATAAGTAAGATCTGAACCATTGTAGTGCCTGTCCCTGAATACCGGTATAATTGTGTAAGCGATCTAGAAGTATTTTATGGTCTACAGTATTGAACGCAGCACTAAGGTCTATCAGGACTAGGAGTGAGATGTTACCTTTATCTGATGCTATAAGTAGGTCGTTTGTAATTTTAACGAGCTCAGTTTCAGTACTATGATGCGGTCTAAAGCCTGACTTAAATTTTTCGTGTATGTCATTATTTTGTAAGAAAGAGCACAACTGAGTGGACACTACTTTTTCTAGTATTTTAGACAGGAAAGGGCGATTTGAAATCGGTCTATAGTTTCTTAGTTCATTGGGGTCTAAGTTTGGTTTCTTGATAAGAGGCTTAATGACGGCCAGCTTAAAGGATCCTGGGACATGGCCTACATTAATTGACGAGTTGATAATGTTATAAATGGGCTCAATTGCTACGGGTAATAACTATTTTAATAATTTAGTTGGTATGGGGTCTAATAAGCAAGTTGTAGGTTTAGATGTTGCAATAAGTTTAATTAAATCTTCCTGTTTTATAGGTGAAAACACTGTAGCCTTTCTTTTGGGGTGATGGTTGGTACTAATTCATAGGACAGACTTGGAGGTTGAGATTTTACTATTTTGTCTCGTATGTTTTCAATTTTCTCTTTAAAAAAAATCATGAATTCATTGCTACCAAGGTGCGGCGGAATAACCAGATCAGGTGATGTCTGTTTATTTGTTAATTTAGCAACTGTACTAAATAAAAACCTTGGATTTTTTTGTTAGTTTCTATGAGGTGCTCAGCCTTTGCTGCTTTTAGTGCCTTTTTATAACAGTTTGCACTCTCTTTCCACATAATTTTAAAGACCTCTAATTGGGTTTGTTTCCATTTGCGCTCCAGTTTACGTGTTTCTCTTTTAAGGGCGCGAGTGGTGCTATTGTACCATGGTGCTACATTTTTCTCAATCTTTTTTGACTACATAGTTGCGACAGCTTCTAATGTATTAGAGAAAATAGTGCACAATTTGCTGGTCATGTCATCGAGCGATTCTATATTTATTGGTATGGTTATTAAAGGAGTCAGATCTGGCAAGCTCTTTGCGAAACTATCTTTAGTAGTTGAGGTAATTGTTCTGCCCTGTCGATAACGAGGTAAACGGCTGATTTCTGCAGTGCGCAGTGTACATGTTATAAGATAGTGATCAGTGACATCGTCGCTTTGAGGTATAATATCTATATTGGTTAGATCGGCTCCGTGAGATTTAATCAAGTCTAGTGTATGATTTAATCGATGAGTGGGTCCATTGATGTGTTGTGTTACTCCAAAAGAGTGTAATAGCTCTGTAAACGCCACTGCTAATGCATCGTTAGCACTATCTACATGGATATTAACATCTCCGACAATTAGTACTTTATCAACGTTGACCAATAGGTCCGATAAGAAGTCTGCGAACTCTTTCAGAAAATCAGTGTAGGGACCAGGGGGTCTATACACCGTAGCCAGCATAAAAGAAAGCAATGGTATTTTACTTTCGTTTGGAACAATTATGTTCAACGCAAGCACTTCAAATGATTTAAATTTATGCTCTGTTCTCTGAGTTACAGTAAGAAAGTCTCTAAAGATTGTTGCGACACCTCCACCTCGACCAACCGGACGTGGCTCATGCATATAACAGTAGCTTGGTGGGGTACACTCATTTAGACCATAATGATCATTTGGTTTAAGCCAGGTTTCATACAATCAGTGTACATACAATCTGTTAATATGTTTATTCTACTATATACTACCCTGTACAATGTCTCTTATATGTTATTATCCCCCATTTTCTGTAAAATAGTCTTTATTTTATATATGCACAATTTAGAATCTTTTAGACTGTAAATCGTATTATATTGTATTGTCATTGTGTTGAATGTCTGTACTAGAAGCTTCCAACACCAAAGAAAATTCCTTGTGTGTGCAAGCACACTTGGCAATAAAGCTCTTCTGATTCTGATTCTGATTCTGATTCTGATAACACGGAAATAAAAGGCACAAGAACATAAACACAAACTTAGCACATGTCCGGGCCCAGTCCTCTCTCGTCATACATTCATGTCGCTCCTCCTCTTATGCTTCCGGAGCTCCTCCGTGAGGGATGCGAGACCGGTGTAACGCACAGCCGACACTCTTTATCACTCGCGCCACCGGCCTCGCATCATTCCCACACGGCTCTCGTCCCGCCTCCCTCGCCACAGTTATGTTTTATAATTATTAATTAAACACAATGATTATAAATAGTATGCTACTCTTCTTTACCGCCAGCAAATAAAAATACTAAACAAAAAGCCAGACTCGTAAACCTTTATTGCATTATCACCTTCAATCCCCTTTAGCATTTATCTTGTGTAGTGGTAAATATACCACATCTGGCATGTAGCCCATCAAAGTACAATATAAACATCTGAAGATTTCTAGTGTAAAGTGTGGACTGGTAATAATTTTGTCATGATCTCCGTCCACCCATCCGCACTAGCACTACATCTCCCAGATTTACCCACTGCCTGTCAACTGCACATCATCAGCACAATGGACTGCTATCACCTCATTATCACGTGTGTGTATATATACAGTATATATATATATATATATATATACATATACTGTAGTCTGCCCTGTTTAGTGTTCGTTGTTGGGTATTGTCTTTGTTATGGATTTTGCTTTGTTCCTGTTCTCTTTACCTGTTGGATTATTAAAAGACGTTTGTGATTACTTCTCTGCTCCTCGAGCATGCTTATGCCTACACATTTTGACTATACAGATTGATTATTGATTAAGATAGAAATAGCTCAATTTAAGAAGTAATTTGTTATTGTTTAAGAATTGTATATATTCTCTTTTACCATGCTTTGGATTAAAGTTTTCATGTATTATTATTTTATGAGTTATCCAGGCTGAAATTAAAACTTTATATATGTAAAACTAAATGTTAAACCACAGTGCTTCTGTTTTGCATTCGCATAACAGAACACAAATGTAACAATTTTAATTAAAATCTTAATCTTTTCTACGTTTTATACCAAGTTATTTTCTTCTTAATTTCACATAATAATAGATACATATATGGCACTGTCATGGTCTCGTCTGTCCGCCTGCCTGTTTCTCCTGAGTTTTCCCCAAAGACTCCATGTCCCATGATCCTCCACATTCCCTCCCCTGTCCCTCGTCTACAATCACCATCACCTGGCAGCCATCACCTTCATACTCAGGACTGCATTCATACTTACTCTGTTTTCCCCTTTGTTGTCTCGTCTATGTGAACATCTATTCGTCAGTTAAATTATTGCTCATGTTATTTGCCTGTTTCTGGATTACTCATCTGTTGTTGGATTACTCACCTGTGTGTTTGAGCAATAAACTTTTCCCGTTGTCACCATGTGGTCAAACTGTGACAGAAGACTAGACCTCCAATAAATGGATTACCTAAGTCTCAACACCTCTCCAGAGGACATTCTCCGATACCACCTTAGCCAAGACGTCGTCCTCTTGAGAGATATGAGGAAGACTTTCTAGTACTCAGCCATCAGGTAAACTGGGATGATCCGAAAGCCTGTTGAACACCCCAGCTCACCCCAACATCTTCACCAACCCACGTCGCCATGTTCGCAACTGACACCCTCACTGCAGCGCCTCTCCACTCACAGTCCCCCCACGTGACTTGTAGATACGACAAAAGGTGTTTCCATTGCAAGTTTGGCAAAATATGCCTTTATTGTAATTGCATGAAAAAACACCACATACGAGCGTGAATTTTTTTGTGATGCATGGGAGTTTTTGCGAAATTGCGAAACATTTTCTTTTATCCACAGCAAAACATTTAATACAAACATTTAAATGCAGAATGGGTTAACAGCCACAGCCTATCTGCTCACGAGCCCCACAGCCTTTCCCCTCATGAACCACTCCTGCTGGAGTTTGACCCTCTTTACAGCCCTCAGTCTGCTACGGACCCCCAGGCCATTCCCGAGTTTTCCCTAGGGTCTCTCTCTGAGCGGTCTCCAGAGCTCAGCTCCGACCCCTCTCCAGTGTCCGGTTCTGAGTCATCTCCAGCACTCCTCTCCGAGGCTTCCCCTGGCTCTGCCTCAGAGGTTTCCCCTGGCCCTGCCTCAGAGGTTTCCCCTGGCCCTACTAAAAAAATATGCGTTTTAGCTGTCCTTTTACATAGAAACAGTGTTTTAGGGGACTGAAAACGCAAACTTTTGACAACGGCTCTCAAAGTGCAACTTTTTGAAAACGCCGCCGTTTTCGTTTCCATGTAAACTGCAAGACAGAACTTTCTGAAAACAATGAAGTCACGCGCATGCGTATTACGCGCTCAGTCAAGCGAGTATAGCTAAAACAATATAGCGGCTTCCCATACTGTGAGCTCTCGCTGCTCGAGCTTATAACTGTGCATGTGTATGTGTCAAGGCAAGTCCTGTTTCTTTACACAACAACATCGCCATCCACTGGCCTGGTGTGCATACTACAGTGTTTTCATCCGTTTTCCTGGATCTGTGTAAATGCAGACCGTTTTGATAACGCTGTCATGTGTACGTGAAGCTTTTCAAAAACGCAACGGAAAAACTTTTCCGTTTTTCATCGTGTAAACGTGGCCTTAGAGTATCCCCTTGAGTCCACCTCAGTGGCCGCTATTGCGTTGGCGGTGGCATGCGCCTGGGCGGTGTGGACATGCGGGAAAATCCCCAAAGATGTTTTGGGGGGTTATCATGCCCGAGCTGCAGTGGCCGGTCCTATCTCCTATGAGGACTGGCCATGGGAGATGTTCCCACATCGTGGTCGTCATGGTGGTCTCCAGCTTCCTCGCTGCGGCCAGGACAACCTGAGGCTACCCGTCCTGTCCCGTCTGCCTCTAGCCAGGTTTCCATTACAGATTTGCACAAAACTTGAGCGCTATTTTCTAAATGTCAATTAAAAAAAAGGTTGCGGATTCTTTTACACAAAAAAGAATCTGCATTAGATTCATTTTTGCAAAAAATGAAACAATCTGCATTATTTTACTCCATTAAACAATGTTATGCGATTAAAGTGTATTTTGTTTCTTCTTGTGATAAGTCATTCTGGCCATACTTCTTTGTAGGTTTTATGGCAGGTTGGAAACCAACCTTAGTGCATAGTGCCACCTACTGTGATAAATGAGTGAAAAGAAATGTCTTTATTTCCTTATATATTTTCATATTACCTCACTGTTCATAATAAATCTCCATACTCCACTGACTCGTTTTCCTGCATTTGGGTCATCACATAAGATATTACCATAGACTGTATACAATTTGGACGTAGTGTCCGTGACGTCACCCGTAGGTTTCTAAAGAGCTGTTTTGAAGTGGGCGGAGCCGGCCGTCGCCATCTTAGCAGCGCGTCACTCACGTATAATCGAAAATGGACAAAGAGGCGGGACGTGGTTGGAGCTGAGGCGCCTGGTTTGCTGAAACCACTTGTCACTCAAGTGGCCACGCACCTAATTTGCAGAATTTTAACACCTAATATAAGTTAAACGGGTGAGTTATAAAAATTGTAAAAAGTGCTATATAAATAAAGTTGAGTTGAGTTGAGTTATAAAAAATCACCCTACTCACAGTTGTCATGAAGGGTAAAATTAGCTATATAGACCAAAATCATTTTTTGTACCAGGCTGTAAACAGATTCTTCTCTCTTTTGGAGCCACTCTCTAATGGCCAGTGGATGAATTGCAGTTTAAGTCACTTCCGTGTTGGCTTCACAAAAGAGATTGGAAAGTTGCCGGTTGGATATTACTTAATCTGAATTCCTTACATCTTATATTTCCAAATGTTCTACCATAAAATACCGCGAGTGGTCATATGACTTTTTTGTATGCCACATGACTTGTAAATATGACAAAAGGTGTTTCCATTGCAAGTTTGGCAAAATATGCCTTTATTGTATTGCCTGAAAAAACACCACATACGAGCGTGAATTTTTTGTTTGCGATACATGGGAGTTTTTGCAAAATTGACGTGTTTCCATTAGCTACCAACAGCTGTCTTTCAACAGCTGTGTTGTATACATTTAAAGGAGTGATTTTCATTCTTCCACTGATAGTTGCAAATACTTTGCAAATAGCGTTCAACGTGCTATTTCAATTTGAGCATTTTGAAGGGTAATGGAAACGCAGCTCATGTTAGCCTTCAGGACGCACATAACACAGTTTTGTAATTGATATCAAGGTGTTTGGTTGAGTTAGAATCATAAAAAGGTACATGCAGCTTAGATATGTTGTTATACATTTTCTTTTATCCACAGAAAAACATTTAATACAAACAATTAAATGCAGAATGGGTTACCACATAACTTATTACACAAAAAGCTGCATTCATCCTTTAAATATTCAACTGGTAATTTACATTTTAAATCAATAAACTGTGCTGATGGCAAATCTTGCTGAAAGCATTTAGATCCTGAGCTCTGGTTCCAATAAATTCCAGTAAAATAATCTTCAGAGGGGTTTTTGCCTGACTCATGGAAAAAAATGTGGCAAGGATGTTTCATCACAATCCTGCAGACATTTGGTTTGATATTAATCTTGTTCCAAGGATCAATATGCTCTAAACACAAATTGGTTCGTGCTTTTAATCACCGTGAATGCGGTGAGTTGCTTAAAACCCAATTATGCTGGTGATGCATGTTTGTATAAAAGCATCGTGTTGCTTCTAATTTAAAGGCCAGTCTTTCAACAGCTGTGTTGTATACATTTAAAGGAGTGCTTTCCATTCTCCCACTGATAGTTGCAAACACTTTGCAATTAAACATTTAGAAGGCCACACACTATTTGTAAATATACATGTGTGTAACAGAGGTTTAAAGCTGTGCAGTTTTTAATACCTCACCTGCATGGCTGTAACATTTTTGCACGTAGCATCTTGGCTAGCCCGTGCATCCCCTTCTGCCCCCTGGTTATCTGATGTTCTCTGTGAGCATTGCGCTACGCTCAGGTCTGCTGAGAGAAAGTGGTGCAAAACTAAAGATCCTACTGACCTCTGTCTCTATCAGTCTCTCCTCTCTTCTTTCTCTGCTGATGTCTCCTCTGCGAAAACGCAGTACTACCACGCTAAAATCAACAACTCGCTTGACTCTTGTATTCTCTTTAAAACCTTCTCTGCAAGTCCATTGGACTTCACAGCTGATGACTTTGCGTCTTTCTTCGTAAGGAAAACGACCACCATCAGCAGTCAGTTCTCTGCGCCGCCGCCTCTTGAACACGCCCAAACCCCCGGCACATGCTTGCTCCCCTCTTTCTCTATCCTATCTGAATATGATGTTTCCAAGGTCATTTCTTCTAACCACCTGACTACCTGCCCGCTAGATCCCATCCCCACCCATCTCCTCCAGGTCATCTCTCCATCGATTGTTCCTGCTCTGACCCACGTTATCAACTCAAAATAATAGAGGCCAGTATTACACCACTACTGAAGAAACCCACTCTTAATCCTGTACTGTTAGATAACTACAGACCAATATCTCTTCTCCCCTTCATTGCCAAAAGTCTTGAGCGTGTTGTATTTCACTAGCTCTCCTCCTTTCTCACGCAGAACAACCTCCTGGACAGCAACCAGTCTGGTTTCAAGAGCGGTCATTCCACCAAGACTGCGCTGCTCTTGGTCATTGAAGCCCTGAGACTGGCAAGAGCAGCCTCTAACTCTGTACTCTGTAATCTGTACTCATCCTACTGGATCTATCTGCTGCCTTTGACACCGTTAACCACCACATCCTCCTGTCGACCCTCAAGGCTATGGGTGTCTCTGGAATTGTGCTACAATGGTTCAAGTCTTACCTCTCAGGAAGGTAATTTAGTGTATCCTGGAGGTGATGTCTCTGAGTCCCAACATCTCAATACAGGGGTGCCTCAGGGCTCATTGCTTGGACCGTTGCTCTTTTCCATATACATGACATCCCTAGGTTCTGTCATTTGGAAACATGGCTTTTCCTATCACTGCTATGCGGATGATACACAACTCCACCTGTCTTTTCAACCTGACGATCGACTGTTTCTGCACGCACGAGTGACATTTCGCTCTGAATGAAGGACCACCACCTGCAGCTGAACCTTGCAAAAACAGAACTGATTGTAATCCCAGCCGAACCAAGATTCGTCACAACCTCTCCATTCATAAGGCTCATCGACCATCACACCTTCCAGAATGGCCAGAAACTTGGGAGTGGTAATAGATGATCAGCTTAACTTCACAGATCATGTTGCCAGCATCACCCGGTCCTGTAGATTCATCCTCTACAACATTAGGAAAATTAAACCTTTCCTGTCCGAGCATGCTACATAAGTCCTAGTCCAGGCTCTTGTCCTGTCCAGACTGGACTATTGCAATGTGCTATTGGCACAACCAAACCTCTACAGATGATCCAGAATGCAGCGACAAGAGTGGTCTTCAATGAACCGAAGAGAGCACACGTCACTCCTCTCTTGATTAAATTACATTGGCTAATTTAAATTTAGGTCATTTTCAGCACATTAGTAAATCCACTGTATGCAGAGCTGTCATGGTTCTGCCACTGTATCAAGAAAAAGATGACAAGATGAGGCACAATCATGACAGAGCCTCATGTTTTGTGTAGAGAGAGACATGGCAATGCCTGTTTTGACATGTCATGCACTCTCTCTGGTCTCGTCTTTGTCCCTACCCCCTCGTTTCCTCATTATTGCTTGTTAATGATTCCATGCCCTGCACCTGTTCCCCTCTTGATTTGATCCCTTTATAATGCCCCTGTGTTTTCTGTCCTGTGCTGATTCATTTTGATTTGTATTTGATTTGTTGCTGTGCCTTGTCATGTCTAGTTTAGTTATTTGTAGTTCATGTCAAATGTTAACTTTAGTCTTGTTTAAGTGTAGTTAGTCTTAGTCCTGTCTTGTCATGTTATCATATTCCCCTGTTTTGTTATGTTACCTCCTCGTGGGTTTTTGGTTTTGTCTTTGTTATTATTAAACGTCTTGTTAACCCCTTACTCGCGGTCTGCGCCTGGGTCCTCTGTCCTTGTCTCACCACCACGATCATGACAAGAGTGGAAAGTGTGCCTCGCTCTCAAGCACTTTCTGCCGCCATGTTGCTTTTTCTTTGGTGCTGTTGCCATGGTGAATCGTAATATCGGAGCTCCATTGATCATGGCTTGTCGTAGTAGTGGTGCATGTGCTTTACTCAAGGTAAGTCTTCCCAGAGTTGATAGAACTAACTCAAATCAGCTGTTCTGAAACCAAAAACTCAAAGTTTCGCATCTGTGTAATCAACATTTTAAGTTGGTGTTGGTTGAACCTCGTTATTGAAACGGGCCCCAGTTTTACTGTGCTTATGCTTTTTGTTGTCCTTATGTTGTGCCGATTGCTTTCATTGTTTACCTCAAGTGTAAGTCGCTTTGGATAAAAGCATCTGCTAAATGGATAAATGTAATGTAATGCTACAGAGGTTTAAAAAGTTGTAGCAAAGTTTCAAGTCTTATTGTCAAGACAATGAGTAGGGGCGTTACAGGGCATTACATTTTTTTTATTTGGATTTAAATGCTTTTGGAATCATTTGGTATCACACATAAACAAAAAACACAACACTGTACTAGTGGCTTTTTAATATTTCAATGCCAAAATCTTACATATTTTCTTAATGCCCAACTTCCATGTCAGATCATTTGGCCAGTGGGTGAGTCTAATGGAGGCTAGCAAGTTTAGAAAGCTAGCAGTGTGTAAAACATCACTCTCCAACCTCAAGAGCTCTAGTGACCGATGCTAGAGGCAGTGGCCTTTAGTCTACCTTGCCGGACTGACACACTTCATAAAGAATTGGAACCTGCAGTTAAAAAGATTTAAGGTGATGCAAACCAAGTAACCAACAAATTCAAAGAATCTATGAAATTTTATTTAATGAAGGAGTCTATTCAGGAGTGTTTTTTCCCCAACAAAGACATTAAGCACCTAACACGCAAAAAAAAGTGCATGGGCATTTTGTCAATGCTTGCCATCCAGAGGGAAAGTGATACAATAAAAGATAGCAAAAACATATTCATAGATGGGTCACTTTATAAAAATACCCGCTTTACAATCAGCCTTTAAGTCAGAGATGAGAATACCATTTTTTAGTTTTGACACTAATCAAGCTAGAAGACTGATCGTAGTCTGGGTGGTCAAGCACCATCCCGGTTGCATCATGATCACGGTCCCTTACACCACCAGCTTTTCCCTGATCCCCAGCTCAATCGACCCCACAGTGATCCAATGTCTCCCTTTGTGGTTGTCTTGCGGTTGTGGTCCTGATTTTTCTAGCGCACTTTGCATTACTTTGCTTTGGATGTTAGGATCTGACACTGTCACATGTGTTTGTCATGTGTTTTTGACAACTTAAATATTACTTTGTTTCTGTTCCTTTTCCACTCTTTTGTTTCTAGCTGTCACCCCATTATCCCATTACATCCTTGTTTTTCCTTGTTCTGTGTCAGGTCTTTTTAAGCTTAAATGCAGAAATCCTTCGTTATACTTTGTTTGAAGATCAGCAAAAAGCAGAACAAGAAATAATTGAGGTTCAACAGCACTGCCACATTCTCTAAGTCAACACTTCTCATGGGATTTAGACCAAATAGGAGAATTGTCTATTGTGCCTATTGAGTTGGTGAATCATTCTTGCTAGGGATTGCGACTGGCACTGCAGATAAACGTGTACTTTCTGTAGGCAACAGCTGCTTTCACATAGATTGTTAACTAAAGCATTTGTCGCTGTGGGATAAAATTACTGCTTTACAAGTTTTAAATAAAAATAAACACACCAAACTTATTAACGTACATTGAATTCAAGGTATAAACTTGTTTCTCTGTGTGTTCCCTGGGAATTAAACGCATGATCTTTGTTAAATTTACATTTATGCATTCGGCAGACACTTTTGTCCAAAGCGACTTACATTGCAGTATACTATACATTTGTATCAGAGTATGTGCAATCCCTGGGATCGAATCCGTGACCTTGGCATTGCTAGCACCATGCTCTACCACTGAGCTACAGGAAAAGCATATTTGTTCAAGTAACACAATGGTCCACCACTTGAGCTACGGGAACAGTACTGGAAGTGCCAAAAAACAGAAACTTGTGTTTAAAGTTGCAAGTTGTTTAAGTTTACTTTCCTGTTCTCACCTGACAGGAGTGGCACCCAGTTTGATATACCGCTGCTGTAGCCCATTTTCAATGTTTGACGTGTTTGATGTGCGTTCAAATATGTTTTTCTCTTTACCTTGGTTGTAACAAGTTTTTTTTTTTTTTTACTGTTGCCTTTCGGCTTGAGCATGTCTGACCAATCTTCTCTGATCTCTGCTATTAACAGGGCATTTCACCCAGAGAATAGCTGCTCAGCTGGGCATTCTTTTTCTGATACTTTGCTGTAAACCCTAGAGATGGTTGTGCGTGAAAATCCCAGTAAATCGGCAATTTTAAAACTACTCACACCAGCCTGTCTGACACAAACAACCATGCCAACCATTCAAAGTCACTTAAATTACCTTTCTTGGTCATCTTCCTGACCATTAGTAAATGTGACAGGCGTACTTGTGTACAGACATACAGACAGATCTGTTGTCATATCAGTTTGAGAAAATCTTCCTTTATCTGCTCTTCTTGACATATTCAATATTATCTGTGGCACAATTTTAATTTTATAATACGTTAGTGCTTTTATCTTTAGTATAAATTATAAGAACTTATTATATTGTGAAGGTCATGTAAGGTTAGACTTTGGTGTTTAATGAAATCTCAGTTAAATAATATTTCAATGGCAAATTTCAATTACTTTCCCTATCAGTTTAACAATTTGATTTAGACACGCATGAATGATTATAAGTCTTAAATTAAAACTGGAAACGGTCTCATCACGTTAAGATAGAAATAATAGTCCAAACTCTCCTTTTACTCTTTAACTGATGAGATGAAGGTCTACGTGTCAATGTCAGTTTCATTTCATGACACATGAAAATGCATGTCCAAGCTGATTCGTTTTACATACATTTATAAACATATTTGAAAAATATTGTCTATTTATTGAATGGTAATTTTTCATTTGTACATTTTGCACAAATTTAAATTTATATGTAGAATAAAAAGATTTCAGTAATAAGATTTGTTGCAAAAATCCATGTAATAAGATTCACAACAAGATTTACCTCAAATTAATTATTGGTATTTACAGTAGACCATACTGCCACCTTGTGGCAAAAGGAGCTTTACTTTATCCAGAGGATTTTACGAAAGTAGGGAGTACAGCGAAATTATGTATTTAGAGTTTATTCTGAGGAGGCAATAACAAATACACATACAAAGATTTAACATCAGCTATCTTACATCATACAGTACATGGTGGGTGAAAACTGAATTCAGTCCTGAGAACCTTATAAACCACAATGCTTTTATCACCCGTATTCAAATGAAGCACACAAAACATGTATCACCTTGAGACATTATTGACGAAACATATGCAAATCATTCAGTTTTGTTTTGTTTGAGAGAAAGGTCATGCTCAAAACAGAAGCACCACTGAGACTTTCATTTGGTGGATTGACAGTTTAGAGATCCACAACATGACAGAGAGGTCTAGACATACTGTATATAATTTAACAAACTATTCATTTGTCGTATCTAAAATTATTGAGCATAAAAAGCCCTGTCATATTAGAAACCACTCACATAGAAAATTGTTCTGTCATTGGTGTAAAATAGACTATATTGCATATTTAATTTCATATTGAAACTTACATTCTATGCCTCAGTAGATGTTTTTTTTTTATGCAACACCTGACTCATTCAACATGCTGTATTTATTATGGCTAATGTGTTATTTTGTTTTTGTACAGTTTTTAATTCTGGAAACACATTTTCAATATTCTTGTTTATGTGATTTATACTCTCATTATACTTTCATTTCCAACATCAGTTTATGTGAATTAAAAATAAATCAGTTGTCACTGCTACAATTATAAGTTAATGTTAACCATTAGCAGGCTGTGCATCTTCAACCTATTTTGCACATTTACTTTATCAGAAATTACTGTATATTCAATAGTTTATATTCAAAATTAATTCAAATTAGACAGCAATGTGGATGTTTTTGTAGAGTAATGCTTTAACTGAACAGTAACAGAAGACATGTAATTATGAAAAAAAACACACGCAGTATTAGAATACATACATACAGTAGCATTGTTTTAAAGCACAAGGTTATTGTAAAATGTAATGGACCATTTGGTTCAATCCCCAAAAACACTACATCTTTAAATATGTGATTATATAAATAATTATCAAATACAATAGCAATACAAGATACAAATTACCCTCGGCGGTGCTGCTTAAAAAGTTACAGTACTCATGACATTAGGATATGCATTTATATTACCAAAACCAAATCGATATACATAGAAAATTCATCATGCCTGTACAATCTGTTCAGGGCGTTATCAAAATGTGTTGCACAAAATTCTTTGTAGTAAAAAAGGCTCATTAGGATATTAAAGATTTGACTATTACATTTCTGGTTAAAAAGAGTACAAAATAAATGGTTTAATTTTGAAAGATTTACAAAATATTTCAGAACTTTTAGATGCAATTAATAATTTTGATGTGTCAAACTGCATGGGGGGAAAAATGCAGAGAGATAAAAAAAACTTGGTAAACAAGAAAAGTAAAAAAAACCTACATATCGAAGGTTATTGCTGAATATTTGTCTGGTCACGAAGGCCTAGTCCACAAGTATTTTAATAAGCAGTATTTCCTTCGTTAAAAAAAATCTTCGCCCACATGAGAACGCAAAAATAAAATTCTAGAGCATGCCAAACCAACAGATGGCAATATAACCCTTATCGTCAAGCCATGTTGGCCAATCAGAAGCCTGTAAAAAATGTGAGGGCTTCCACGAGCCCTCGCCAGTGACCTTCCAAGAGCCCTCACCAGTGAGCTTCCACGAGCCCTCGCCAGTGAGCTTCCGCGAGCCCTCGCCAGTGAGCTTCCGCGAGCCCTCTTCAGAGTTCAGCTTGCTGGCTTGCGCCTGGGCGGCCACCGCATCCCTGGACTTCCCCAAATATTTTTTTTTGGGGGGGCAGTGTCTGTATCGGCGAAGCTTGGAGAGCCAGGGACATCAGTCGCCATGGCTGTGACGGAGGAGACAGGAGGGTCAGGGGTGACGGCCGCCGCGGTCGTGGCAAGGAGGCTGGTGACAATTAGCATGACCGTGGCCACCCGAACTGCCCTCGCCTCCGTGGCCGCCCAAACTGTCTGCGCCTCCATGGACTCCCGAACTTTCCACACCTCCGTGGACGCCTGAACCCTGAACAACGGTTGTTCGCCTTCTGGGAGGGGGGAGTACTGTCACGGTCCTGTCTGCCCCCTTGTGTTCCCCTGCCAGTTTCCCCGTGTTTTCACCCCATGGACTCCCTTTCACCGGACCTTTAATTTCATGGACATCATTCCCCATCATGCACTGCACCCGTCAGCCATCTCTGATTTCACCCGCACCTGATAGACATTACTGCACCCGCACCAGATACTAATTACCTTGGACACTATATATCCCTTGTGTTTTGTGGTAGTCTTTGTCAGGTCTAGTTGTTGTATGTTTGTCGCTAAAGTAGCTTGGACCCTTCCGATTGTTACTCTCTCCCATGGATATTATGTTACCTGTGGATTAATAGACTTACCTGATTACTTGGATGTTACCTGATTACTTGGATGTTTCCTGTTTACTTGGGTGGTACCCGTTTACTTGGATGTTACCTGTTTACTTGGATGTTACCTGTTTGTCTTCAGTAAGTGGATTACTCTCTGTTGGCATTAAAACCCCTTTGAACTATCATTCGTGGCATGCATTGTATCCTTCCCTCTGATAGTGTGACACTTACCATAAACTTTATTAACATGTTTGCATGCACTGTATGAAAATAATGAACGCAGAGAGAAATATTTCTTGCACATCTGCATTCATTACACAATGATAACAATGAATAATTAAATCTCAAAAATTTACAATTACAATATTTCAACAAACCAGTCATTTTATGCCTCCAACTAATATAAAGAACATATTTTTTCTTAAAAAAAAAAATTCACAGCCAAACAAAGGTGGTTCATTTTTTTTAAATTAAACTGTACTGCCTAATAGCACATAGTTATCTCAGCCATAGGTAGGCCTGCTGCTAACCTTTTATGTAATGTCCTAAACTAGAGCTAGCAACTTAAATATTTATTGTCTTTCATGAAAGTACAGAACACAAATGTTTTTCTAAGCAACAATGCATTTATACAGACTTGACAAAGTTTGACTGGCTGGGGATGTTACAGTAGTTTGTATCAAGTCATACCTCCCTCAAACTCATCTCCTTTCTGCTTCCATTTCCCTGCTTTGCACAAACAAATTCTGATGTCCATCTACAGGGGCTATTAATGATCGAGTCAAAATAAGATGATTGATATTATTTAGAAACTTACTTTAGTTTCATACAATGGTCAAAGGCCACTTGGCACTGGCCCCATTGGCCAGGTCGGTAATCCATCCCTGGACCTATTATCCAGCTCCCAAATTTCTGTGTTTATTGTACACATACTTTACCAGCACTTTATTAATAAGCAAAAAGTTTTGCCATTATGAATATGATTTTGATATTGCCTTCTGAAATTGCTGGAATAGATGATAGGCAGTGTGTGATGTTGAGGAAATTGTGTCTCTACAGCAGCAAGAAAAGGCAAAGACACTGACAACCACCAATTAACCATTTTGCCACTTTTATTTTAAACACAACATTTATACTCTGCCTGAAATGTGGAGTAACTTTCTTCTAGCAATCCATCAACAACCCTACATCCCTTGTTAGAACCAACTTGCCCGCACTATATAGTGACTTTTTATTCTTTGCTTTAATAATGTATGTTAAGTCATTACATTTTTATTGTACTGTACTTGTTTTATTAATTTAGTTTAATAATTTAAGGAATTTAAACAACACAACTAATAACTAAATAAAAAATAAAAACATGATAAGTCACATATAGAAGTGTTAGTTTAGGTGCAATTCTCTGGTTGTCCTGCAGGTGACAACGTAAATCTGTTTTCTTGCCCTTAGGGAATCACGTTTACTCCAGACTCGGAGCACTCAAGATCTACGACGATTTTCATGTGCTATTTAGGTTACGATGATTTTCGGAAACGCTACGTAAGTCTAAGAAGATTCCTTCTATTGTTTTTACCATCTACGATCCTTTGGTGAAAAGCAGTTTATAGTGGTTCAGGAAGCTTCATGCCACGGAAACAAAGCAAAGGACATAGGCTACAACTTGGATTTCTGAAGACTGCATAAATTAAGAAGTGGTGCACGCGTTGGAAAGATTGACCATTTTAAACACGTTTGATTTAACAACGGTTTGATTCAACAGCGATTTGCTCTTTCGGGCTGTTTGATTATTTGATCGTATTTAATGATCGGGGTTTCTACAGTAGCGTACACACTGTACTACACACAGCCCAAAGAAAATGTTTAGATTCATCTCTATTGAAATCGAAAGTTAAGTCCCTCTGTTAGGGAAACACAGCAGCACTTTATAGAGTAAAGTTAGCCTACGCGTGCTCTGCAGAACTGCGTACACTGCTCTGACTATAATAGCTCATTTTATTAGGCAAGTGATGTGAATTTATATATTTTAACAATTGTTATATTTATTTTTTCTTTTGGTCTTCGAAATCTACCCGTTTTTTACAGTTGTTTAGCATGAGGGCGGTGGCTGGCTGAAAAGCAAAAAAAGGACATAACGTAGTCAAATCGTGAGTATACCTTTCTTTTTAAATGAAATAAAAATTTGGAACCAAATTGCTGTAAAAAAAAATGTCACTGCTGAATGGGTACTGTTTTATTTTTATTAAGATCGTATAGTCTATCAGAATGCTACTAGGTTAGGCATATTTAACATGAAAGCGTTTGAACTGCAGATAACTTTATTTTATTTCTTAAGCTTATTTTTGTATAATGTATGTAATTTGATACAGATAAATGGTGCATATGATGGACTACGGCTAACAGATCGGAGAAGTGGATACAATGCTGTTGTTTTAGAAAAGTACAAAAAAACTTTGTATGTCATGTTTGACATCAGATCAGTATTTTTGTTGGGCTGAATTTAGTGCATAATTCCTTTTTGTTCTGATGACTGGATTCCAGAAGTTAGTAGGCCTACATTTAGATGATTTGTTAGCATGTACGATATTTAATTGAGGAAACCCTTAGGAAAATTAACCATGATTTTTAGTAAAACCAAATGTTTTTTTTTTTGTAGATTGTATTCAATTGTTTAAACTAAGTTAAACTATAACTATAGTGAGAGCAGGGTAATTCTGTGGTTACTATGGTTTTACTACAAATAAAAAATGTGTAGCTTACTAAAGTTAAACCATGGTTGAAGGAAAACATTGGTTTCTGTTATTTGCATTATGGAAATTAGCTGTCAATAATTTGAGCAACAGCAAAACTTTCATTACTAGAGCTGAGACAGGTCTGGAAAAAATAAGCTTGCGTTGTTTACAAATGAATATGAAAAATGTATTTGCAGTAAGGTCTCTGAAAACAGTATTCAAGGTCACACTATCAGTGGTGGCTGGAATTTTTTTTGGGGGGGCACAGTGGCGCAACAACCTAAAAATCATACCGTCAATAATGTGGTACTGAATGTAATAGGTAAATCGATATTTGATAGCACACATACATCTTGGAGACATTTGATGTCTGCATTTAGATCTGCAAGATGTTTTTTTTATTGTTTGTTCATCTGTTTCCCGTCACATGTCATATATTTAAAGGTGGGGTGACGTGGTGTTGTTTATTGTTTTATACTGTTGTACGAGGTCTACTTATGACGTTCGCGTGGTTTTTACATTCAAAATCATCAAAATCAGTAAGTAATAGGCTATTGTCTACCCAGGTTTTGAGGCCAGCTCTGCAAACGCTCAGTTTTAATAGGCGTTCCGCAATGAAGGCTTGGAAGTAAACGCCCACTGCTATGATTGGATAGCAGTTTGCGTAGTAAACTTAGCTGGAGCCTTCTGTGAATTTGGTTAGAGATGTAACGTTATGTTACACATTAGCACCATTCGCACGAGATTAGCATTATCAGGGGACCTCTTGTGATATATAAATTACTTCCCCCCCCACATCAGTATTTCATGTGACGCATTCGCACAGGATGATTTTACTCAAATTTACTGACTTATTTCCGGGATGTGATGCTTTGCATATAGTTTGTATAGCCTATAGTTGTATTGTGTTTAATGATATATGACCGTACCTGTCAGCATTTGAGACCCGTGATCGCGAACCGGACAAAAGATCATCGCGATCGCGGGTCTCAAATGTTACGAGAGTTTCCATGATAAATAAACAAACGTGAGACTCCCGGTAACTTATGGATATCACCCAGCACCCGAAATAATACCAAAACACTTCAAAACAGCCTCCTTTATTCGCAAACGGTGGATAAAACCTTGAAAAAGAATATATGAGCCCACCAAATCACAGAGATGCCGATTACAATTATTACAAATGACTAGAGGTCCCCAGGTAAAACTATCAGTGCATATCAAGCGATCTCTAACAAAGCAATAGTGACAAATATGTTTTACTCACATAAGATTGCTGTGCCGTTCCTATCGGATCCAATGTTGACGGCACAGACAGCACTGCTTTTTTATTCGATTTGTGCCTTGTTCACGAAGGAATCCTCGGAGAAATTAAATGAACAAACGCTCCATGTTTTCCCAGGTGAGCTGGAACGTCTTTAAAAATAAACTTTAACCACGCATTCCTAATATCGGAATCCGAAGGAAGGTTATGCAGCGACTGCATTCTTCCACAACCAGGGATGGCACAATATTTAGCTATCTTTAACGACATGTTTGTTTATTGCTTGCTCGCTCTATCTGGTTCCGTGCCACTGGTTCTTTCATGTGCGAACCAGTGGGCGGGGCTGGAGAAGTAGTCGTTGATATTTTTCTTTGGAGGTGGTGTTCAACCTATCAATGTCATAGATATGTGCATTCCAGAACCTTCCGTTCGCTGGGCCTGGTGTCAATAACAGCTGTAATTTCTAACACTTACATTATGTTCGCGTGAATACGATTCCCTCTTATATAACAAAAGCTCACGTTAAAATTGTGGTTTTAATTCACGGCACCTTTAAAAGATGTCTTTAGGATTTATGGTTAAGAATATAAAGTATGTAAAGCTACCTTTTCTAAGACATTTATTAGATGTTTTTACACAGCAGATGTTTTCTAGATCTTAAAGCGGAAATGAAGCATCCAAGTTAACATTATTAGTGGAGTTTCCACTCCAATAAAAAAATATATAATAAACCAGATTAATGTTACCATTTAAAAGAAAAGAGATCATACTCCATCATACTGATGTTGATTATCTTTCTTATTATTCTTCTGAGACCATGAGCCCTATCATACAGCCAGGTGCGACGCAAGTGGTTTTTGCTAGTTTCAGCCCGATGCAGTTAGGATTTTCACATCATGCGCCACGTTGTTTAAATGGCAAATGCATTTGCTCCTATTTGTGTGCACATGGGTGTACTGGTCTGAGGCGTTACGACTGTAACCTCTTTTCCCTGATAAGAATGGGCTTTGAACTTGAGAACCTATCCTCTCTGATCGTTAATCTAAAAGGATAATCTACTTGGCGAATGGCATGCGCTAGCGGGACACGAGTGTTCAGATGCTGTTATCTGTAAACAATAATGTCAGTCGTGCTCGCAAGATCGCTGTATTCCATCCCAATTTGGCAAACTTGTTTTTCACTTGTATTGTAAATGATAACTTTAACCTGGCACGAAATGGCCGTATTTTGTTCGGCAATATGAAACGAATTATCTCTGGTGAAACAGTCTTCACTGGTGCAATAATTTATTGAGTTGTTTCATTCAATCGCTTTTATCAATTCGAATAACAATGTCATATTACTGATACTGTTACTATTTATTTTCATAATGTATATGAAAGCATTTGTATAAACTGCTTTTGTTCGTGTTAGAGCCTAAGCCAGGTTCGGTCTGGACATCTGGCATACCGGGCGTTTTCCCGGTGGGCCGCTAACGTATGGGGCCGGAACGGAGGTGTTGGCCGCTAACGTATGGGGCCGTAACGGATGCGTTTTCCGCTAACGTATGGGGCTGTAACGGAGGCGTTGGCCGCTTAGTCGTTGAGACATCTGACAGGCTGCTTTTTAGGTACAGGAACAATAGTGGTGGCTTTGAAACATGTGGGGACTGCAGCCTGTTGCAGGGACAGATTAAATATATTAGTAAACACCACTGCTAATTGGTCAGCACATGACTTCAGTATACGTCCCGGCACGTATACTGCTTACCACGCTCCTTTAGGTGGTCAGTCGCTTGGGAGAGACCCGCTGGTAACCTGCTTCTTTCGTGGCACTTTGAGGCTGAGGCCTGTGAGCCGCGCCAGGATCCCAGCTTGGGATCTGGATATTGTACTGGACGGTTTATCTATGGCCCCGTTTGAGCCCATTGAGACTGTTCCAGTTAAGTTTTTGGCACTTAAAAATGTATTTCTGTTGGCAATCATTTTTCTGAGGAGAGTTTGTGACCTTCAGGCCCTGTCAGTTTCCCCAACGTGCCTGGAATTTGCACCTGGGATGGTTAAAGCTCTTTTGAATCCGAGGCATGGGAATGTGCCAAAAGTACCTACTAATGTGTGAGCACTGGATGCATATGTTCACAGATCTTCCTGGTGGAGGAGATCGAAGCAACTCTTTTTGTGCTTTGGGTCATGGAAGATAGGTCTCCCGGCGACCAAGCAAATACTCAGTAAGTGGATAGTCGAGGCTATCTCTCTTGCTTATGATGTCTCTAGACGGCATTCACCAATAGCCGTCAGAGCTCATTCTCCTAGGAGTGTGGCTAGGGGCTTCAGTTCAGGATGTTTGTGATGCGGCAAGCTTGTCCTCTCCTCTCATGTTCATCCGGTTCTACGAGGTAGACATGGGAGCGACACCTGTGGGTCAGGTGCTTATGTCTTAGATGTGCGCAGCTACTACACACAGACAGGCATTTGGCAGTATGGTGCGTTGGTACAACTTTCCCATAGCGTAGCCTTGGCGATGCAGCACGGAGTTCCCTCGAAAGGGAATGTCTCAGGTTACGCATGTAACCATGGTTCCCTGAATAGGGAAAAAGACGCTGTGTCTCCCTTCCATACTCCCTGCATTCCTGTAACGTTTTGCTTTGGCACAATTTTGGCTGAAGACAGCTGTTTGGAATGCACTTTTATAGTTTCCTGTTGCCTACGTCACCCGCCTTTGACGTATCGTCCCATCATTGGACTGATTTTACAGAGCGTGGTTTCTTGTAAAATAATTTTCTTTTACAAGAGAATTTACACTCAATTTAGTTCAGACTTTGTTAAACACACAAGGGACATTTATAGACACAAAGGTTTTTCCTCTTAAAGCAACACTTTGTAGTTTTTCAACCTTAAAATAATTTATTTAAAACTATTTAAATGGTAGATCAACTCTTAACCGCTTCAACCACACTCTGTAAGTTCTATGTTCAGGTGTTCGGGTCGGTACACATCCCCTGCCTGCGGAAGAGTGCAACATGTTTTCCAAACATTTCTGCATTACCGGTTCCATCAGCTTTGTAAACAAAGTCACGTGTGTTGCGCTGTCCACGGGGAAAGATTATACAGCAACATCATTTACAAAACTGGTAACAGACAAATGCGCTTATCAACCACATGGGGGAACCCTGTGCAAAAGTTCTATAGTGTTGCTTTAAGGACTGAGTACTTTTCTTATTTTTCTCTTGTAGTGGATTGTTACTGTTTATACGTTGTTGATGTGATTCAGAATTGTTGGATATTGTTCCCTTTCTGTCGGTCTCTCGACGTTGTGTCGAACCGACAGATGGGGTTCGTCCTTGAGAACCAATCACTTCCGACTTCTTAGAAAAGGCCAATGAAAATTGGCGAATGAAATTTGCATGCCGGACTCCGCCCCCGGATATCGGGGTATAAAAGGGAGACTGTGTGCCTCATTCATTCACCTTTTGTTCTTCGGAGCCTTCGCTCATGATCAACAGACTTCGCTACAAGACTGCCGGCTCTACGACGTGGTGCAGCGGACTGTCCCTTCCTGCAGCGACTTCCCCTGGGCGTCTCGGCGGTTCCAGAAGTGTTCGAGTTTTTTTCTCTAAAAGAGCAAATTTCTCCAGCGTGGCATGTCCCGCTGTTCTCTTGGGTGCAACACACTCATCGAGGAGGGGGACGGACACGATGTCTGCTTCCAGTACGCTGGGGCAGATGTTGCGGATACGTCCTGCCCGCACTGCGGGCGGCTGACGATTCAGACGTTGCGTCACGGGTGGCTGTGTTCCCACGGGACTCAGCCACCACCTCGTCTGCTTCCCGTTCCGTGACGGCAGGACTACGGCCCTGCCGCCCGCTACGGCGAGCAGCGAGGGTGATATGAGGATTACTGTGAGCGCTAATCCGTCAGCCACTGGCTCGCGGACCGTTCGCACCTCGCCTTGCTCGTCTGACCATTCCCCATAAGACGGTCCGCCGTCTTATTCCTCAATCACGTATCGGACACGTTACGTGATGATGATATGTCTGTTGCAGCATCGGAGGGTGACTTACTGGCATCAGACTCTGATGATTCCTTGAAGCTCCCTCCCTCGGGGGGTCGAGATCAGGAAGAAGCGGATGTCGTAATGTCAGCCATGCTTTCCCGGGCCGCCGGCATTGGGTTGCGGTGCACCGCACTGCCTCTCCCAATGCTCGCGGCTGTATACACGGTACATCGGGCTTGAGAGCGGCTCCAAGCCGCACTCGCCCTCAGTTCCGTGTTCCCCGGAAGTGCATGAGGAACCTAGTATGACCTGGAACGCCCCCTTCGGCATGTACACGTCAACTAGTTCCATCACCCTTTCTTCCCTCGATGGTGGGGCAGCTAGAGGATACGTCGGTCCCCCAGGGGCTCGACCTAGACTCCCGTCCAAAGCACGTAGGCTTTTTGGCATCTTAGGTGTCGAGAGCTTACTCTGCTGCGGGCCAAGCTGTCCCCTCTCTCCATGCTATGGCCTTCCTGCAGGCCAATGCGCGGAGTGAGCTCCACGAGGGTAAGACCGGCCCAGCGCTTATGCAAGAACTCCGCGGCTTCACCGACCTCGCTCTCGGGCGAACAAGGTGATCGCGCGGGCCCTGGGTCGGACGATGTCCACGCTTGCTGTCCAGGAGAGAAACCTCTGGCTGAACCTTGCATAGGTGAGTAACTCTGAGAAAGTCCGCTTTCTCGATGCACCCATCTCGCAAGGGGGGGCTGTTTGGTGATACTGTCGAGTTTGACAGTTATGGAGCAGACAGAGGATATCACGTATGTCCTCCCCAGCTGCGACTCGACTGCCCTCTGGCCGCCGAGATCCTGTGCACAGTCTGCTTCCCAGCAGCCCTGGTCCACCACCCCATCAGCAGCCGCGGCGAAAGCCTGCGGCCCTCATGGGAAGACCCCAGGGAGTTCGAGAATACCTTTCTAAAAGTTTTCTCCCTCTCTGGGCGTTTATCACAGCCGCTCTCACCCTCTACACGACGGTGTTCGGCAACTCGACGTTGCGTCACGGCGAGACCCAATGTCGAGGATAATCAGCAGCCTAAGCACTCTCAATCGATGGTGCTTTGTGCCACATCATCGTCTGGGTATTATCACAGCCGCTCTCACCCTCTCCACGACGGTGTTCGGCAACTCGACGTTGCGGCAAGACCCAATGTCAAGGACGGCTGCCTTTGTCACTCATGCCACACTAAGAGATGATCATCGATATACACTTCACTTGTTATGGGTCTTTTCTTATCCCAGTGATAGTCAAACTATTTAAGTTTAGTCATAAGAGCAGTAATACATTTTCACATCTTATCCATAATTTATCAACTTCATATGTTAATTTATTTTTTGCTCATGCAGTAAATTACATGATATATGTGTCACGGTTCCATCTGCCCCTGTCTGCCTCTCGTGTTCTATATTGCCTGTTTCCCTACTACACTTCCCAACATCCTCCACGCTCCCTCACCGGTCCCTTGTCTGTTATCACAGCACCTGCCAGTAATCCCCTCATCACCCGAACACTGCATATACTGTATACTTATTGTGTATATGCTCTTTGTCTCGTCTTAAATGTAACTTGTTGTAACTAACATTCTTCATCGTCGTCTTGTATATATTGGATTATTATTAAGTGTATTGGATCTTACCTTCGTCTGTGGTCCGTGGACGTTCTGTTACAATATGTTTACACCAGACTGTTAATTATAATATTAATGTCTATTCTCAGTGTAATTTCTGTTTTCCAGGTGCAGAATGTCTACATTTTTAAATTATTGTTAGAAGCCAATAAAACATGGGCAAGTATAATGTTGCTTTTAAAGTAAGTACTTAAAAATTAGAATGTCATTTTATAGAGTTAATTCATCTCACCTGTTTTCTATTTACAGAAAGGCCAGAGGATCCTCAAACATGGACTGAGTCTATGGTGAGCGACTGGTTAAGGTCAATAGGGATTAAAGAAACATACATTAAAAAACTGCATGAAGAGGAAGTAGATGGTCGGGTCCTTCTTGAACTTTCAGAAGATTTTCTGAAAAACGCGACTGGAATGAAATCAGGGCCTGCACTGTTGATAATCAAAAAAAGAGACGAGTTAGTTAAAAGTTCACAAAAAGCCCAGAACCAGCAGGACCGTTTGTAGAAACAAACTGGTGGAAAAAATGACCATGTGGCAAGTGGAATTAAAAAGGATGATTCCATAAATGAAGAGATTACAGACGATTCTGAGTCTGTGATTAAAACAAAGGGTGACGCAAAACTACGACCTTTTGGTACAAAAGGTGATGATTTTAAATATGTAGAAAACAATGTTCTCGAGCCAGAATCAGGTGTTATTGATCTCATTACTCCATGTCATGAGTATAAGTCATTTAAAATAGCTGCAACACTGGACCGCCAAAGACTTCAGGCAAAGTTTGCAAAGGAAGTGCTGAAGTTTGCTACAGTGTGTGTAAATATGCGTACAAATGACACAATACATTTTGGTGTCATGGACAGTAGAGGTGACACTGGTTATGTTCATGGTGAAATCGTGGGTATTCCTGTTAGAGAAAAAGACATGTACTGCGATGCATTAGATTACATTGAAAGGAGTTTTGATAGCTGTCAAAGTGAACGTATACGTCCATGTATTGGTGTTCTGCAGTTCATTCAGGTAGTTTGTTCAAACAGCAGCAAGGAACATTACGTAGTGGAGGTTGATATTGAGCCCTCAGTGAGCAAAGTAAAAAATAATGTTTTCTCTGTGTGCCTTCCTAATTTCAATGAGAAGGCGAACAAAGTTCAGTTTGAAAAGAAAACTGCTTATCGTAGAGTGGGTTCTAAATCAGAATCTGTGGTTGACCTGAATGAGTTCTACCAAAATATGACTTACAGAGATGCTCAGAGGGAAGAGGCAGAGACGAGGTATAATTTCACAACACCAGAACTGTGCCAGAACCTGGGGAAAAAGCTCATTATGCTCATAACAGATGGAAAGAAAAAAATGGACAAGGACAAATGGTACATACTTGTTTCCAACCGATTTCAGGAGAAGGATCTACAAAACATTGATTTTTTTGCTGAACATGAACGTGCTCTGTGTGTTTGACTTTGATAAAGATTCCAACATGTCTGGGTTATGCCATGAATACAATAAGCACCATGTGGTAAATCGCCATTTCATGCAGAACTACAAAATTTCCAGTGGCATGACCATCAAAGACTTTGAGAGCCACCTTCATTTGTTTGACCAAATCAGCTGGATATTTTGCAATGGTCGAAGTGATTTCAAAGGCAATGAGCCTCCCTGTGATGAGAAGACCTGGGTAAAAACAAAAAGGACTCTCCTAAAAGATTGTGTGTCACTGATCTGCAAAGATGTCTTGCCCAAAGGAACCTTTAAAGTCATCTTTCTTCTTACTTCATCTGTAGAAACACGTTTCCTAAACACATTCTATGAATTCATTACTGATATGAAGGGACACGACGACATTATCTGCCTTGCAGAATCAGAGGAAAACTTCAAGAAATGGCAGACCTATGCTATGGAATCCTGTGACATGGACACAGTGAACAATTGAAGTGTTGTTGGAATGACAATAAGTCAGGTAAATGCAACCCTCCAACAGGTCCAACCTACCACTACACAGGCCTCAAAGAGATTGCCAATCCATGTCAAAGGGGAGTGCTTTCTTGATCTCCGAGAGGAGGAAGTGAGGTATTCTTTGGAGATTCTGAGTCTAAACCACTGTGAAGAAACTATTGGTGATATCATTGAGTATGAAATGGAGACGACTGAGCAGCAATTTTACCAGGGAGGAAAAGTAACTTGGATGAATCTTTGGCTTGCAGAAAAAAAGGTAGTTGGGGAGGTTATTCAAAGAGATGCTTACAGTGAAGTCAACAGTCTTTTAAACGATTGTCTTATTTGGAGCTTAGATCGAGCATCTATCAGTTGTATCAACATATACCATCATCCTGGAAGTGGTGGAAGTACAGTGGCAAGGCAGGTACTGTGGAATAACAGAAGGGCTCTAAGATGTGCTGTTGTGAAACATTCTTACTCAGCATCTGTTTTTTCGGAGCATGCCGTTTGGCTTCGGGAATATGAAGAGAAAGATCCCCAAAAATGCCTTCCTGTGCTCCTTCTAATTGAAGATTGTGAGCAGGAGTATTTGGAAGGTGCAAAGTATGAATTGGAAGTGGCTGTCAATACCAAGAAAATAGCTCGTGGAACTCTATGCTTCATTCTACTAAGTTGTAGACGGTCTCACAATCCAGAGAAAATGTGCAAGGAATCCCCTCATCGGAATGTTTCTGTTACTCATAAACTTTCAGATGCAGAGAAAGATCAATTTTCAAAAAAACGACAAAAGCTTGAAGAACAATTCAAACCAGAATTCATTCTAACATTTGTCCTTATGTGTGAGGATTTTAAGAGCCACAAAATCACTGAGTATGTTAAGCAATTTGTAAAGCATTTACTTCAAGGCATTGACCAGACATCTGTTGTTACTAAGCTTGTTCAGTATGTGGCATTGCTTAACACTTATGTGCAGAATTCTTTTATGTCACTGTCACATTGTGAATCCGTGCTTGCTCTGTCCATCCATGTGGACAGATTTCGACAACATTCCTTTGAGACTGCTTTAAGTGAGCAGGCTAATTTGGTCTTAATACACCTGAGGGATGAAAACACATACATTACTTCTATCAGAATCATTCACCCACTGGTTGCAAAGGAAATCCTCCACCAATTTATGGGTGAGAAACAACAACAAAGTTATCTTGCTTTGGATCTTCTTAACAACGATGTGCTTTTTGAGCACAGGTTTGGTAAAGATCAATACTTGAAGTTCTTACGAGATCTGTTCATAACGCGATGCAAAATTATTAGAGGTGATGAACTTGACAGCTTTTTCTCCCCCCTAATTGAGCATGTGAGAGAAAATGAGTGTCCAGACAAATCTATCGAGCTTCTTAAGGAGGCCTACAAGCGTTTTAATGAGGACGCACTTTTTGCTCAACATCTGGCTCGTCTCAATTACAAGCATGACAGATTTGAGGAAGCAGAAAAGTGGGCAGAAACTGCAGTAGCAAAAAGGCCAAACAATTCTTACATTCTTGATACCAAAGGTCAAGTATACAGACAGTGGTTTACAGCAAAATGCAAAGCCATGGAACAAATTGAAAAAACACCTGAAAACACAGTAGATGCTGTGGAAACTGCACTCAAAGCAATTGAATGTTTTCAGGCATGTGGGAAGGCAGGTGTTGCCGACAATGAGACCATGAACAATGCTGGTTTTTTTGGGGTAGTAGAAGTAGGATGTGTATTGCTGAAGCTCATTTCCTCCATCCATGTCTTCTCGAGACCTAATCATGTCGAGTGCATAAAATACCTTCTCACAGATTATATTCCTGTGGAGATCGAAAAGCCATGGGAACATTTTCATTGTGAGCTGAAAAAACTCCATAAAATCCTGCTGGAGGCATTGGAATGGATTTCTGAGGACTTGAGTTACTTCCAAACCGACCTAAACAGAGATGAGGGGAAGACTTCTGAGAAGACCATAAAGCATCCCATTCACTGGCTGGTTAATAAGACTTCTGATTATGGCAAATACTTTATCAATGCTTCTATTACTACAGATCAAAGCCAAATTAGGTTAACACCTCTTATGAAACGTATGATGATTTATTCTAATGGTGGGGGAAACATCACAACAATTTTTTCCATCCTAACAAACCAAAAATGTGATGATCGTCAAAGTGTTCTTGAGCACATTATTTCATTTTACCCAAGCAATCCTATGAGTGCAAAGATGCCACAGATGGACCTTGTTAAGTACATTGCATCACACTTTGCATTAAGTTGCCTCTCAACTCAATCTTCCAAGTTAGCTGCATTTCAGGATCTACAGAAGTTGAGTAACCAGTTTCCAAAAGAGAAAGAAATGTTTCCCAAATGCTCTTTTCTTACTTGTCTTACTTTTCTGGCCAGAAGAAAGTGACACTGAAAAGGAAAAGGAGCGCAAGTATGAAATTGTTCTCTCTGCTGTTGAACACCTCCAGAGATGTTATGAAAAGAAATTAAAAGACATCCCTCCAAGGAAAAAGAGGATCTACACGCATTTCTTCCTGGGCAATGGGGCTGGATTTGAAAAAATTGTCCACAAGAGCAAAGTTGAAACAATCACAAAATTGTTCTCAGTTTCAGAAAAACGTCAGAAATGGTTCAGTGGAGAAGTCTGGAAAATGCCAGAAATTGCTAAATTGCTGAGACGTGTCCCAGGGTGGACAGAGGATGAGAAGGTCTTTGTAGAGATTCCCACAGAAAAGACATTTCAGATCCCAGCTCTGAATCCATCCTCTGTACCCCACAGCAATGAGAATGTCACCTTTTACCTGGGCTTTACTTTAAAAGGACCCGTTGCCTACAACATTACAGTAAGACAATAATTAAAGCTAGCACAAAATTTGGTATAAGCAGTTAGTGAAGAATTGGATATGGTTTTCAGATGATGAATATCTCGCATTGTTTTTAAGAGACTATGCTTAGACAAATCCCTTTAAATCAGTTGAAGAAAATAACCTCTATAAAACAATAATCAACGTTTTTATTTTGTATGATATGTATATGATAGGTAACTTTAAATATTACATGAGCCATTATTACACATGCTGTTTTTTTCTTTCACAGCTAGAAGTCATTTTAACTTTTACGTAATAAAAACGTTTTACAACGTGTTATTGTAGGCTATATTAACTTAAAGGTATGTTTCAAGATACTTGTTCTCCTGAATAGGATATGTGAGCAGCAAACACTTAGTATGATGATTTTTGTATGTTTGTGATATGTTTGTGTACAGTGAATACTGATGTGAAGCAAACGAAAAACGTCAATTTCATATTGTCAGTCATTCTTCAGTCATATTATACCCTGATCTGATTATACACCATATTTGATGTTATATACTAAACTGCTGATATTTTTCATTTGAAGTGTGTTTGTGTTTGAGAGACTTTTGTCAAAACATGCTTTTCTCCAGCTAAATATTTAACTATATTTAAGTTTCATTATTATGTTTTTACAGGACCAAATAATTAATAAGTATTAATGTATTATTTGTTACTGTATAAAGTACTTTTGGCCATACAAGGGAGTCTTAATCTCTTCTGGGAATTTGTAAATAATGTATTTTAGCAAATATGCTGCCACAGTTTGGTTTTGCCCTGAATGCAATAGTTTTACATTCAAATCAGTTTATACATACCATCTATATTTAACAAACGATCTACATATTATCAATATAGGCTATAAAAGTTGACATGTATTCCTGACTATTTTATAGTGTCCCCTATTATAAAGTTTCTTTACACTTGAGCCACATTTTAAAGCAAGACGCTGTTTCTGGGAGTTGTCACATCACAACCACACGAGGGCGATAGGGGCACATAAATGCAACACTGTCACCTGTTTTTACGGTATATAACTTTTAACAAAATGTTAAAAACGCTCTCCCATATGTACTGTAAGTTGCTTTGTATAAAAGCTGTTAATTGAATAAATATAAATTACTGCATTGTAAATAAATGTATTTATTTTGTTTGTGTTGCTTTTTGGGTGGATGAGAATCATGTCTGAGTAAGAGCTGGTCAGCATGCGTAAGGGCTCAATTTAACCAGTTTTGTAGCTTGTGTACTGGAAACCCTGCAGTTTTCATCGCCTGTCAAACTGTCTCTCTTTATTAAACAACATGGATCTTGGGGACCATGGGAAAGTCAAACGCCCCATGTCCGTTGTTTGACAACCCATGATTTGTTTATTCTCTGCAATGTCACTTAGCAGATAATGTCACAGATCCCTTCCCTTGGGCAGCAAGATGGATCTGTGGCTATTCAAAGTACGCAGACAACGTTAACACATTCACTTTAGGCCCTAATATTTGGAGTTTTAAACTCATTGTTTTTTATTTGGAAACTTGCAAAGGTTTGTTTTGCATATTTACACAGCTTAAGGTGCAAAGACACACCAATGCATAAGTGTCTCATTTGCATCGCATCTATAATTGAGTGAGGGAGAGGTCTACATAAATATCTCTAGGCAACATCATGACAGAAACGTTGAGCTCAGCATGTTGTATAGACGTGCAGTGAATCAAAATGTCTTGTTTGACAGGGTTCTTGAGAGAACACCAGTGCTGATTGCAAACTGGGGGCATTTGTTCTACACAGTTTAGGGATGTTTGGACTGTGAAGGACACTTTTTATCTCCATTTTCCTCTCGCATGAATTGAAATGTTATTTCATGATGCAGCTTTATAAAGCTGTAAAATAAATACATAAATCCAGCCAATGGAAATCTGTGGGGTAAGGAAAAAATAAAATGTTTCTACAAAAGCACCAAGACTTAAAGAAAATGTTAATTGTATTGTATCAACTGTATTTCAAGCATATTTAGCTAAATTTATCTAAAACAGTTGCTAAACTTGTGTATGATGACATGTCAGTATTTATGTTGTCATGTTATGTGCTTATTTTGGTTTCATTTGCTAACTAAGTTCAAAATATAAATAGTTTTCTAATACACACCTAAAGTATTTTTTGCTTCATAAGACATTTTTAACCCACATTTGGGAAGGTATGAGGGGAGTTTTCATTTTTGAGTGGAGTAATACAAGTTGTATCATTACTGTCACACAAGTAAACCCGACAAATTTCATGCAATATGCACAAGAATACCACAACTGTTTATATGGAGCAATCTCAACCCAGAAAATTCATGAGCATGATACATAACTACAGGTTAATCCACACAGATCACTAGTCCCGCCTATAAAAAAATGATGATTTTGTCGACTTCATAGTTCAAATAATAAATGAATAATTCATGTATCTGTAAGCTATCTGTAAGTTTTTTTTTCGACTCTCCATTTGTTTTCTTCTGTATGAGATTTTTCTCTGACAGACCTTGTGTCGAACATTATGGTAATATTCCTTCACCAGTTCATCTGATGGTCATATATCACCCAAAGATTAGAAATATTCCGGCACTTAAACTTTAATAAGAGCGGAGTATTCCACTAGAGACATTTACAATTGAGTAAGTGAAAATCCTCAAGGATGAACTTAATTAATGGAAGTAATTAAGTGCCTTTTACCTTAAAGAACAAAGAATATTTCCTCAGCCGACAACCCAAATGGTTCCCTCAAATAATGAAGGGAAGTGTGTGGGGGAATTTAATGTCACAATATATCCTAATTTGGCAAACAAGTAAGGGGCACTGGATGACTTTATTGTCTGGCCCCTGTTATGTCCTAGCCTGCCCTGCTCCTAGAAGCCTAGAAGTTTTGCAGTCCAGTGCACAACCTTTCTGTTGCCCACAGCATGCCAAACTGTGTAGTTTAAATGACTCGTCAATGTCATTGTTGAGTCAGAATGTTTGGCCCACACATACAATTTTGATTTTTTACTTTGTATATTTGTATGCAATCTGTATCTCATCCATGCGCTGTGTTTATACATTTTCTGTGTTTTTTCTGTTTTTCTTATTTTCTCCTGTAAAGCTGCTTTGGAACAATGCACATTGTGAAAAGCGCTATATAAATACAATTTAATTGAATTGTATACAGAAAAACATCATATTTATATTTTTATATGATGTTTAATTTTTATTTAAATATTTTGAGGAAGTTCATCAGAAATGTTTTCAGAAATTAACAATTAAACAGTCCATATTTTAATTGCTGGTATTGTTAAACAGCTTGGAACAGTACAATGCTAGTAATTGCGGAGTAATTAACCAGGTTAGAGCTTGTTTTATTGGAGTTTAAGACAGATGTGATACATTTTCATTTAAAATTTGCTAATAATAATCCAATATGTTAAGGCCTAGTTTGGAGTGTGAGTCAGTGTGAAGAAATGGCACAGAGAAACTGGCCCATCATCACTATCACTGGGATGTCTGAAAAGAGATAATTTTTTAAAACTTATTCAACCATTAGCAATGTCAACACTGGCACAGGATCTTTGATGCATGCCAGAATGAAGCTCATTGAAGGCCATTGAACTTTAGAATAAGCCTTTCACTTAGGCTTGTAATGGTGGCAATCCTGTGCCAATAGTTTTATATCCAACACCTTTTCATAAAATGAGAAAAAGTGTGTGTTTGTGTATATACATTTATACTACAAAGGTAGTAATCATTCATTGTAATGCATTATTAATGCTTATAAATGATGCATTTTACCTGGAATTCTGTATAAATCTATTTTATAATAATACATTTATCATTTATAATAATGCATTATAATACTTGCATATTTATGACAAAACATATTGCGCAATGAATGTAATGATAACAATGCATCTTATTTGTTAACATATTATAATCTATAATATTTCAAAGATTCATAGGTGCAATTACAAATTACCCGAGCCTGTCTTCTAAAAATGACCCTCTACTTCATTTGTGCCAGCAGCATATAATGAGCTACAGTTACGTTTTAAGTTGAGAACCCTTTAACAAAAGCCACAGCTGGAAAGCTTGCAACCTTTAGCAAAAAAAGCGCAATGGCTAATGCTAAAGCTAATGCCACGGCATCAGTGGAACGCAGGAAATGAGACCAGAGGTTGTTTTTAATGGATGTCAATGGAAAAGAACATTTTACCATGATAAAAACATCTCTTTTTTTTTAACCGTCAACGCCAGGCACGTCACTGCCATTATATGATTCGCTAAGGTGCCTCAGATGATCCATGTTAGCCATTACGCGTCCCTTATGAAAATTAACCATGTTTTTTGTGGTAAAAGTGTAGTAACCATTGTTTTTTATGCATTGATTACTATTAGCAAAACCATGTCTTTTCTAAAATAACTATGTTTTTTTTTAAACCTGGCTAATTTTCGCAAGGGTTTCTCCAATTATCAGTATTAGAGACCCTTCCATCTCCCTATAATAAGACAATCTCTGCTTTAACTGCCGTAAGGAAAAACGACAGTCTTGTGTTGCAACTGACATCATGAAATGGCGTTTGCCTGCAGTGGTGTGTTTCATGCTACACTGTGCTGCGCAGACTGATCCGGCAGTTGACTTGAAGCAGTGCATGAAAATTAAAAATTGAGCTGACGACTTGAGCCAGCTCCAATGCTACGTCACTGTGACATATATTACCCTGAACCACAAAACCAGTCATACGTACCACGGGTACATTTGTAGCACTATCCAACAAAACTTTGTATGGGTCAAATTTTTCGATTTTTATTTTATGCCAAAAATCATCAAAAGATCATGTGCCATGAAGATATTTTGTAAATTTCCTACCGTAAATTGATCAAAACTTTATTTTTGTGAGTGGGTGCAGCAAAATCACGAGCAAAAATGGCCAGAAACACGCCTATAAACGTCACTCACAGCTGCCCGCTCTTTGGGAATAACCCACTCAAGTTTGGTATCTATGTAAAGCTTAGAATTTTAGCTTTCAGGTTCATCTACTCTTTACAACGCCATTACAGCGTAAGCCAATAGAGAGCGTTAAAACAAACCTGTTTCTTCTTAGCAAAGGCCTGCTGCAGCGCATCTGATGGACAACTTTAAAGTCACCATGAAATCAAACAGGTAAAGTGTTTTACACAGTGCTGCAGTGATTATTATAAATGATTTATCCGTTTACACCATTATTTTTTAAAATTCATTTGCACTTGTAATCTTTAATCAAAAACATTAAGCTCCTCTCCCCCTATCAACAACAACTCTTCACCACATGATGTAAGCAACAAAAAAGAGGTAGGACTATACTGACTGTCCAATGGCCAGGCATTTTTAGCCCTCCCCTCCAGGCCAAACTTACAACAAAACAATCAATAATGGAAGGGCAAAATAAACTTCGCCCTACATTTTTCTAATTTCATAAGCCGTTTCACTCGGATATACATCACAATATGGAAAAGAAGACAATTGCAACTTCCGTTTCATGGTGACTTTAAAGGAGATTTTCACCCTCAGATTCCAGATTTCAATTTTACATTGTATCTCGGCCAAATATTGTCTTATCCTAACATACCATACATCAATGAAAAGCGTATTTATCCAGGTTATGTATACTGTAAATCTCAATTTCATAAAATTGACACTTATAACATTGTTTTGTGGTCCAGTGTCACATATGGCATTAAACACCACAAGAGCGATTTGAGAGCAACTGGCAAGCTCAGCCATCTTCTCCAGAGCAGCTGCACAAACTTCTGATAACGACACAGCTATGATGTTTATGGCGCCACGGAACATCAGGTAACTGTAAACATTAAACCTTAGAAAAAATCAAGACAAAAGTCTGCAGATTCACCTGCTGCCGGTAGTGGTGCTAATTTTAAGAACTCTGCTATAGGACAAAGGACCTACAGTATAGATTATATAGGTTGATAATTTTACCTTTGTATTTGAATGATCCAGTTCCTCAAATCATGCAGCTTGTGCATGATTTGAGGTACTGAATCATAAATGTCTTTGTTCAGCATTTATGCCAAGGTTTTCCTTATTTCTGAGACACTCCACAAATTAGTTCCCTTTCTGTCAGTCTCTTGAGGTTGTGTCGAACCGACAGAATGGGGTTTGTCTTGAGAACCTATCATCTTCTGAGTATTTAGAAAAGGCCAATGAAAATTGGCGAATGAAATTTGCATGCCGGGCACCTCCCCGGATGTCCGGGTATAAGAGGGAAGCCGGCGTGCTCATTCATTCACCTTTTGTTCTTCAGAGCCTACGCATCTGATGAGCAGCTCCAGATCTTCACTGGTCTTCCAGTTCTTCGCTGGTATTCTGCTGGAATCTACGACGTGGACAGCGGACGGTCCCTTCCTGCAGTGACTCTCCCCTGGGCGTCTCGGCAGTTCCGGAGGTGTTCGAGCAAATTTCCTTTTCTAAAAGAGCAAATTTCTCCAGCGTGGCTTGTCTCGCTGTTCTCATGGGTGCAACACACTCATCGAGGAGGGGGACGGACACAATGCCTGCTTCCAGTACGCTGGGGCAGACGTTGTGGATACGTCCTGCCTGCACTGCGGGCGGTGACGATTCAGACGTTGCGTCTCAGGTGGCTGTGTTCCCACGGGACTCAGCCACCACCTCGTTTGCTCCCCGTTCCGTGGCGGCAGGACTACGGCCCTGCCGTCCGCTATGGCAAGCAGCGAGGGTGATATGAGGATTACTGTGAGCGATAATCACAGTACGGCCAGCCACGGCTCATGGACCGTTCACACCTCGTTTCGCTTGTCTGACCGTTCCCCAAAAAAGACGGTACGCCGTCTTATTCCTCAATCACGCATTCGGACACGATGCGTGATGATGAGATTCTCTTGCAGCATCGGGGGGTGACGTACTGCCATCCGACTCCAACGATTCCTCGGGCTCCCTCCCTCGGGGGGTCGAGCCCAGGAAAAAGCGGATGTCGAGATGTCAGCCATGCTTTCCCGGGCCGCCGTAAATGTTGGGTTGCAGTGCCCGCACATCCTCTCCCGGCACTCGCGGCTGGCTACATGGCGCCTCGGGTTTGAGCGCGGCTCCAAGCCGCGCCCACCCCCAGTGCCGTGTTTACCGGAAGTGCATGAGGAACTTTGCAAGACCTGAAACGCCCCTTCCCGGCACGTTTCACGTCAAACAAAGTTCTGTCACCATCTCTTCCCTCAAGGTTGAGACAGCTGGATGATGCGTCGGTGTCCCCCAGGTGGAGTATGCCGCCGCGGTGCACTCGTGCCCGTAGGTGGCGGCCACTTGGGAGGGCTCGACCTAGACTCCCGTCCAAAGCATGTGGTGTCTCGGCATCTCTGGTGTCGAGAGCTTACATTGCGGCGGACCAAACTGCCTCCTCTCTCCACGCAATGGTTCCTGCCAGGCCAGGGCGTTGAGAGAGCTCCACGAGGGTAAGACCGACCCAGCGCTTATGCAGGAACTCCGCGCCGCCACCGACCTCACTCTATGGGCGACCAAGGTGACCACGCGGGCCCTGGGTCGGACGATGTCCACACTTGTGGTCCATGAGAAACTCCTCTGGCCTATACTCGCACAGATGTGTAACGCTGAGAAGGTCCGCTTTCTTGACGTACCCGTCTCGCAAGGGGGGGCTGGTTGGAGTTACTGTCGAGCCGCAGTGGCCCCGCTCACCCCCTGCCCGTGGGGGGGCGCGAGACCCGCACGCGGCCTCCCCGGAGGGTTCTCGACAGTAAGAAGCAGTCCTCCGTGCCGCAACTCGGCCGCCTCGGCCGTCGAGTCCCGTGCACCGTCTGCTTCCCAGCAGCCCTGGTCCTCTTCAACGCCCTCCAGCTCTGGGCAGGTGCCCCCTGGAGGAGACAGCGAAGAGGAGACCATCGCCCATCAGCAGCCGCGGGGCAGCGGCCGTCATGGGAACACCTCAGGGGGATCAAGGCTACCATTGGGCCCGACCCCAGCCACATCGCTGGGAAGTCGGATAGGGACGGATCCTGCCCCGTCTCTCCATCTGCTGGCCCCCTCCGGGGGGCTGGCGCCCACTTACTCTCAAAAAGGAGAGTTTCCTCTCTCTCTGGGTTACCTCAGCCGCTCTCACCCTCTGCACGACGGTGAACGGCAAACTCGACGTTGCGTCATGGCAAAGCGCAATGTCGAGTATAAACACCAGCCCTCAGCACTCTCAGTCAGACAGTGCGTTGAGCTGCGCAGTCGCCAGGCAGGAAAATGGCAGAGCCAATCTCCTCCCCGGGGGGCCTCCCCCGGCAAGGAATCCGTACTGCTAGCCATCGAACCACCCTCCGCGGGGGCGATGAAGCAGATCAAACCTCTAGTCCCCCTGTCACAGTTCTGGGAGCCTGCCCAGACTGTCAGGCTGGCTGAGGAAGACGATCCGTCTCGGCTACGCGATTCAGTTCGCTACACGTCCGCCCAAGTTCGGGACGTCCTTTTACCTCAGCAGAGGCAGGGATGCCCCCGTACTTCGGGCGGAGGTCGCCTCCCTTCTGGTGAAGGGAGCGATCGAGCCCGTCCCACCGGCCGAGGTGTTCAGCGGGTTTTACAGCCCGTACTTCATTGTCCCAAGGAAGGCGGAGGGTTGCGCCCTATCTTGGATCTGCGTGTTCTGAACAGGCACCTACACAAGCTGCCTTTCAGGATGGTCACGCAGAAGCGCATCCTGGCGTCCGTCAGGCGTCAGGACTGGTTCATGGCAATCGACCTAGGACGCGTACTTCATGTCTCGATCCTCCCTCGACATCGGCCGTTCCGACGGTTCGCGTTCGAGGGACGGGCATATCAGTACAGGGTCCTCCCCTTCGGTCTGTCCCTGTCTCCACGAGTCTTTACGAAGGTCGTGGAAGCCGCCCTCCTTCCCCGTTGGGAAGGAGGTGTGCGGGTACTAACTATCTCGACGACTGGCTCAAGTTTGGGCACACTCTCGAGATCTGTGGTGTACACACAGGGACCTGGTGCTCCGGCACCTAGATCGGTGGGGCTACAGGTCAACTGAGAAAAGAGCAAGCTCTCCCCGGTGCAGAGCATCCTCTTTCTCGGTATGGAACTCGACTCTGTCCTCACGAGCGGCCCCGCTCACCCCCAGGGGGGCGCGAGGAGCGCGCCCGGTCAGTGTTGAACTGCCTGAGATCAGACAGTCAGCGGTCCCCCTGTAACAGGAGGCTCCTGGGATTCATGGCATCCTCTGCGGGGGTGGCCCCCCTCGGGTCGATGCACATACGACGTTGGGACATCACTCAGGCTAGGGCTTCGGCCACTGGGCGGCTATACGCCCATAGAGTGGTGCCTCTTCTCGTCCTGGTGCTCTTCTCGGCGAGAAGACCCGCGGAGTTGCTCGGTCGTGTACGGGCTGTCCCGTCCTCAAGAGAGACGGGGGAGTAACCTCTCCCCCTCCACACTGGGAATGTATGTAGCCGCTACGGCCGCTCATCATGACCCGAAGTGCTGGGTAGCCTCTGGGACAGCACGACCTGGGTATTTAGGTTCCTAAGGGCGCGAGAGGGTGACCACCTTATCCCGCGCTCCGTACCCTCTTGCTGACCTAGGTGGCGGGCCTCAAGAGGCCCCGCCCCCTTCGAGCCTCTCGGGGTTGCCGCTCTTTCTCAGTCTTGATAAAGACGGCTTTCCGCATGGCGCTCACCTCCAAGAGGGTAGGGGATCTACAAGCACCTCCGTGTCCACAGATTGCCTAGAACTCGGGGCCGGGATTCTCACGTCATCTTGAGACCCCGCCCCGGCTACGTGCCCAAGGTTCCCACTACTCTCCCGAGAGACCAGGTGGTGAACCTGCAGGCCTCCCCACCGGGGAGGAAGACCCAACCTATCCGTGTTGTGCCCAGTACGCGCACGGGCCTCTACTTGGACCGCACGCAGAGCCCTTAAGCTCTGAGCAGCTCTTTGTCTGTTTCGGGGGTCAGCAGAAGGGAGGGCTGTCTCCAAACAGAGTCTGGCGCACTGGATCGTGGATGCCCTCGTTAAGGCATACCGATCTCTTTCGCCCCTGCCCGTTGGGGGTGAAGACACCCCTCGTGGGCACTGGCTCAGGGCGCCTCTCTGGCAGACATCTGCAGAGCTGCGGGTTGGGCTATGCCTAACAACTCCGTGAGGTTCTAATACCTACCACGGAACCGGTGTCAGCCCGCATCCTGGCAAGGTGTGGGACAGCAGCCGGTAGGGCATACGCCTGCGGAAGCCCTTCCCCCTCCGGGGGGAGCAGTGGCGATCCCGCCTCACTTCTTTCCCCTCGGGTAAAGAACAGGCATTCCATCCATCACTAAGCACCCTTCCAGGGGACAGGCTGGGCAGAGCAGCCCTGCCCCTTTAGGCCGGGGAACAGTTGAGTTATCTCCCACATAGCTCTAACCGGACCTAGTGCTCCAGACGTGGTAACCCCCCCTCCGTGGGCTGTTCCGTCTGATGTATCCTCATGAATGGTTCCCACCTTGGCAACCCATGACCTCCCCAGGTGGACTCCCACCTTGCGGTTAACTCCTGCAGTCCGCACATTCCTCCCATGAGTTCTCCCCTGATGGTGAGACCATGTGGTGTCTCCACTAATTCCTCCCTACGGTAGGTAGTGGCCTCTGCAGCGTTTTTCCCCCAGGGGAATAATGCTTACCCAGTGGCCCGTACGGTGCCGGGCGGCTCTCGCCATTTAGAGAATAGGCCTCCGCCCGTGACGGCCGGCGTTAGGGGGCTTCCCAACTTTTTGTGGAAAGCTCTGGGTCCCCCTTCCTCTCCACTGGAAGGTCATAATTTGCGCTAGCGTGTTCGTCTGACTCGCCCAGGCCAGTCAACGTCGCTCCGCAGAGATTGTGACGCGGCTCAGTGCTGTGGCGTTTTCCATAGGAACCCCATTCTGTCGGTTCGACACAACGTCGAGAGACCGACAGAAAGGGAACGTCTTGGTTACGGATGTAACCTCGGTTCCCTGATGGAGGGAACGAGACGTTGTGTCCCTCATGCCACAACACTGGCCGCCCACCCCAGCGGTCGGGGGAGGATGCTTTAGGCTCCTCAGACCAAAGGAATGAATGAGCACGCCGGCTTCCCTCTTATACCCGGACATCCGGGGAGGAGCCCGGCATGCAAATTTCATTTGCCAATTTTCATTGGCCTTTTCTAAATACTCAGAAGATGATAGGTTCTCAAGACAAACCCCATTCTGTCGGTTCGACACAACGTCTCGTTCCCTCCATCAGGGAACCGAGGTTACATCCGTAACCAAGACGTTCCCTGATGGAGGGAACGAGACGTTGTGTCCTCCTTGCCAGAACACGTGCTGTCCACTGCAGCAGTCGTGAGAGGTCTCAGGCTCCTCAGAACTAAGGTGAATGAATGAGGCACGCCGTCTCCCTTTTATACCCGGATATCCGGGGGCGGAGCCCGGCATGCAATTTTCATTCGCCAATTTTCATTGGCCTTTTCTAAGAAGTCGGAAGCGATTGGTTCTCAGGGACGAACCCCATCTGTCGGTTCGACACATCGTCTCGTTCCCTCCATCAGGGAACCGAGGTTACAACCGCAACCGAGACGTTTTCCATTTAGTTTTTTATTTATGGTACATAAATAAATTATTTTTTGCCTGTATACTGAACTGAACATTTTACTCACTAAAAACAGTTGGGTTAAAATTGACCCAACAAATAACCCAATGCTGGGTTACTATAGCACAGTCCCATTTTTGGTAATTTTAACCCAATAAATTGGGTTACAAGTTTAACCCAACTGTTGGGTTATGAAATAACTAATTTGTTGGGTTATTTTTGCCAACATGTTATTTATTATTTGATTATTAGGGGCCAAGCCCCGAAGGGGCTATGGTCTCTATTGCTTCTGTTAGTATTATTATTCTTCCCCAAAGGTAGTCTATGGTAGCCCTTTGAACCGTATGTAGGAAAATGCTGAAACTTGGCACACTCGTAGTGGTGGTACGCATAAGTCAAGTGACCAAGTATGGGGTCTCTAGCACTCACACTATAGCGCCACCAGAAGTTCAAATTGCTCTTTTCAAACGGCTGTAACTTTTGAACCCATTAATGTACAACAATTCTACTCTGCACATGTCATGCAGTCGTCACGCTTATCACATTCCATGCGTTACACTAAGACTCTGCCCATTACCGTAGCGGCCATCTCGAAAAGTACAGTATTGCGTTTTTTTGCTACTAGTCCTATAAATTGTTACCGATTGTCACGAAAATGGCCTCAGCTGATCTTTGGACTGTGCTGCATAGAAGTGATGTTCCGGAATTGATATTTTCGTTGTTGCTTAAAAGTTAAGATGACGCAAACTTTTCAAAGTTGACCCAAAAATGGATCTTAGGCCGTATCTCAAACATTTATTGATCTGTTGCCACCTATGGGTCACGAGATTTGAAAAATGGCTATTTTTTAAATGTTTGTCAGAAAACCGAGATCTCGGTGTCTACAGATTCCTTGTGTCATGCTGGATCGTACGATTAAGATTCTGTCACGATTGGATGATCGGCCTGTCCGCCATTTTGAAATTTGTCATCAATCGTGATATATTTAGAACTGTATGATATATCGCCACCAAATTCGACACGCATCACCAAATTATAGTCCCAAACGTACCCTTGAAGTTTCAAGACAGCGCCTCCTAGCGTTCATGAGATATACACTTTATATACTTCTATATACTAACCTATGAAAGCTGTCCTCGGGATCCTGGGTCAAGCATGACAACTGAATGGCAGACCTGATAAACTGCAAGCCTCTGGTCCAAGAGGCTGCGGGTTCAAACTTTGTGTTGTGCATTTTTGTACGTTTCAATTTCAGTGCACTTTATTGGCATGGCAAAATGTACATTCATATTGCCAAAGCATTTGCAGCTGGGCTGCGTACAAATAGTGCAAGTATGTAAACAAAAGAAATGAAATGTAATTTTAGTAATGAAATAAAATAAAGTGCGATGTATGTAGTGCAACATAAAGTGGTTTATAATATATGTAAATATATACAAACAGAAACAAGTTAAGTACAAAATGACATTCTTTCTATTGTTGTCACTTCTGACATCTGTTCCTCCTATACACTGTATTTCTTTTACTTTTGCTCTACTATCTCATTACAGCCCCTTCAGGGATGGCAGGCAGTGTGCACCATGTCAATTGAGTGGCTCATCAAATAAAGTGCACGCCTCAGGACTGCAAGATAGCGGGTTCAAATCCCAAGAGGCACGAGTGGTACTTGTATATATAAAGTGTACATTGTGATTACATTCTTGGCTGTTATTTAAACATATCCATTTTTGCATACATATTGTTCTTGTGGCTGTGCGCTCTCATATGTGCAACTTTGTTTATTGTTACATATCGCTACTTACACCTCTATCAGCTTTGCTCAGCAGCCTGGTTGTGGAATCACCGGTGTGGAGTCTTTGCATGCTGTGGCCGTATGTCATATGTTTATGTAAATTGTGCGGTTTTACTTTGTTGTCACCTATTCTTCTCGACCTGTGTGGGCTGGGTGTGGGCATGCTGTGGGTATGCTGGGGAAGTGTGGGCATACTGGTGGAAGAGTGGGCATGCTGTGGGTACACTGGGGGAAGTGTGGCCTGGGTGAGGGTACACTGGGAAAAGTGTGGCCTGGGTGTCGACATGCTGTGGGTACCCTTGGGGAAGTGTGGGGATGCTGTAAGTACACTGCGGGAAGTGTGGGCTGGGTATGGGCATGCTGTGGGTACACTGGGGGAAGTGTTGGAATGCTGTGGGTACACTGGGGGAAGTGTGGGAATGCCGTGGGTACACTGGGGGAAGTGTGGGCTGGGTGTGGACATACTAGGGAAAGTGTGGGCAAAGTGTGGGCACACTTTGGGACGTGTGGGCAAAGTGTGGGCATGCTGTGGGTACACTGGCGGAAGTGTGGGCTGGGTGTGGGTACACTGGGTGAAGTGTGGGCTGGGTGTGGACATACTAGGGAAAGTGTGGGCAAAGTGTGGGCACACTTTGGGACGTGTGGGCAAAGTATGGGAATATTGGGGAAAGTGTGGGCTGGGTGTGGGCATGCTGTGGGTACACTGGGGGAAGTGTGGGAATGATGAAAATTCCCACTTATGCTATCCGTTTCTCAAATACATTGTATTTCTGTTAGTTTTGCTCTACCCTCTCGATTCAGCCCCTTTGGGGATTGGCACATGTCAATGTTTGAACCTCTGAACACTCTCCTCGGGATCCTGGGTCAACCACATAAACTGAGTGGCACACCTGATAAACAGAAAGCCTCTGGACCAAGAGGTCGCGGGTTCGAACCTTGTGTTGTGCAAGTCTGAACTTTTCAATTTAAGTGCACTTTATTGGCAAGACGAAATGTACATTCGCATTGCCAAAGTATTTGCAGCTGGGCTGCATACAAATAGTGCAAGAATGTAAACAAACGAAATGAAAAGTAATTTTAGCAATAAAGTGAGATGTATGTAGTGCAAGTACGGCTGTGTGTGGGTGTGCTGTTGGAATACTGGGGGAAGTGCGGGTACACTGGGGGAAGTGTGTGCAAAGTGTTGGCTGGGTGTGGGTACACTGGGGAAAGTGTGGGTATGATGTGGGTACACTGGCGGAAGTGTGGGCTGGGTGTAGGTACACTGGGTGAAGTGTGAGCTGGGTGTGGGTACACTTGGGGAAGTGTGGTCATACTAAGGGGAAGTGTGAACTGGGTGTGGGCATGCTGTGGGTACACTGGCGGAAGTGTGGGCTGGGTGTGGGTACACTGCGGGAAGTTTGGGCATACTGGGGGAAGTGTGGGCTGGGTGTGGGCATGCTGTGGGTACACTGGCGGGGGTGTGGGCATGCTGTGGTTACACTGGCGGAAGTGTGGGTGCACTGGGGGAAGTGTGGGTACACTTGGTGTGGGTGTGGGCATAATGTGGGTACGCTGGGTGCAGTGTGAGCAAAGTGTGGGCTTGGCCCCGTAGTACTGCTTGCAGTTCTTGTTATTGTTATATTTGTTGTTTATTACGTTTGGTCTTCCTATTTATTATTATTTTATTGCCATCCAAACAATTATTGCACAACATAGAAATACCTTTATAATTAATTATTTCTAAATATACAATAAATTTTGGTACAGTTGTTTTAAGAATGTACTTCCTTTATCAGAAGTTACTAGCAATTAAGTATCAATTTACAAGTATCAAATAAATAAATAAACAAACAGAACAGAGGCTAGTCTACATTGAGATATAGTCTAGTCTAGTATACAATTATAAACTACCTAAGCAAAAGCTACCAAACAGCAGCACCACCAGGCTTGGCATACTCCAAATTGTAAATAAACAACACGTATCAACTGCTTGTAAAAGACGGTCTTCTTCCAGCATCATGCTTCCCACAATAACGAAGACTTAAGAGGGATTGGTTTTATCCCCAAGCCGCAGAACATGAAGGTCTTCCATTGCTCCTCCTCCTACTGAATGATGTTTGTTCCAACCTATAAACAGATATTCTCTTTTGTAAATATGCACACATACACAGTATTATTATTATTACAATAATTATTTATAGATAAAACTGTTTTGTCAAAAATGATGTACATTCATGTAGAAAAAAGTACAAGCACACTTCCATATGATGAAGAATTCATAGGTCTTTACATCTTAGCCTGATGACCTGTAGGGGTCACACTTTACCTATTGATTTAATTGTGAAAATTATTTCACAATGTTAATTTCATGTGTCACATGATAGATTATATTAATGTATTATTATGTACACGTTTCATTACATATTTGTTTAAATGTCAAAAATGAAACAATTTAGGTCATTTTTCACATTAAGTTTTCAGATATTAATCTCTTACCTGCAAGTTTGTCAGTGAAGGCTTCAGGCTCCCACTTGTTAATATTTCCTTCGCATATAATATTTCTAAAATATAGATAAATATATTGAATACTTGTCAATGAATGCCATTTCTGCAAGTCTGTTATACCAGAAAACGAAACTGCGTCTGAGACAAGCCCCCTCGTGTTTTGTGGTCAATGAACGGCATTTTTTTTTGCTGCTATTTGCTTAAAAAAATATGATAAAAGTGATAAATGTAACGAAATAAAATGAACACACTCGTCACTTGAATCCCGGTGCTTTTGACAACAAAAACAATATTTTTTATCTATGTTTGAAATAGGTTGGTTATAAAAAGCAAGTGTTGGCGTTGACAGTCATGCAGATTATAAAAAACAGTCGACAGAGATGTACGCTTGTGTCTATAGTCCTATTCGCAAAGGATTAGTATTATCTGGGGACCTCTGGTCATTTGTAATAATCGCAGAGATTAATCCCGTGCGAAACGGCCATGTCTGTAATTTGTCAAGTAAAAATTCCCCCACAAATTACCTATAATTTTGACGAACACCGAGGTCCTGTGATAATATTATTCCAGTGCGAATCGGCATCTCTGCGATTTGAAATTTTGAACAAGATTTGGCGGGATTGTATCTCATTTTTTCAAGGTTTCTGTTTCTTTTCAGTCATCTTTCGCAAAGAATGGAAGCTGCGTTGGAGTGTTTTCACAGTATTTTGGGTGCTGGGTTATGTCGCTACATACCAGACAACAATAATATTGGCAGAGAGAAAATATTCACTGTAAAAAAAACATGACAGGATCAGAAGAGCGAAACAAAAAAGAAGGAATATATGGAGATGGATGACATGCATGGCAGCATGCGGTAAGGAACATTCTTCTGTTTACATACAACTACACCTACAACGACAAGACTTTCAAGTAGGGCTGTCAATGGTAACGCGTTAACGCATGCAATTAATTATTTCAAATTAACGCGTGAAAAATATTTAAAGCAATTAACGCAGCATCCGTTTGTTTTGACATCCTTTGTCTGGCGTTACATTATGTAATCACGCTCTTATTTGCGCGATTTGAAACAGTTGCTTTGACATGTTCAATGAAGATAGATAGCTTCTAAACTGTGGGACGTGTCAAAACGCAACGCGAGGTCCAGCCTGGTGTGTACAGTAACGGGCTAAAGGCTGCGTCGGTGAATCTCTGTCAGACAGCGCATCCGTGTTAAGCTCTCTTTCATGCCATGTTTAGAAAGAGGAAAGCGCCTTCACGTCATCTCCGGGAGATAAGTCAGTAAATTCGAGTAAAATCACAGAATTCACTTATCCAGTGCGAATGAGCAACATGATCACAGACAATCTCTGCAATTATTACAAATGACCAGAGGTCCCCAGATAATACTAATCCCGTGCGAATAGGGCTTATGAAAAAACACTGCATACAAACATATATATATATATATATATATATATATAGACACACACACGCTCATTTAATAAGTATTATTAAAATTAATTTACCTATCGAATGTAACCAGTGGCGCCGGTCGCCTGTTGAAATTTAAAGTTACCATGAAACGGAAGTTGCGGAAGTTGACTTCTTTTCCGTATCGTGACGTCCGAGTGAAATGGCTTCTTAAATTTGAAAAAAAATGTAGGGTGGGGCTTTATTTTGTCCTTCCCTTTTGATTGGTTTGATGTAAGTTGGGCCTGGAGGGGAGGGCTAAAAATGCATGGCCATTGGACAGTCGTCCAAAAAGTCCTACCTCTTTTTTGTTGCTGACATCATGTGGTGAAGAGTTGTTGTTGAGAGGGGGAGAGGAGCTTTTTTGTAGTCTTTCTACAAGAGATAAAGCAGTATTTAAAAACAATTATGTTTTCTTATAATATGAAAGCACAAAAAACTTGTAAAATTTGCACAGCTTATAAGCTTTTCAACCTATTTAATTTGTAATTTTGTTTTTATTGTTTTTGTGTAATTCCCTCTCCTGTTTTTATTTTTGTTTGTGTTTGATTGTTTGTTTTTTGTCTTGTTTAACAATAACTTCAACTACCAAAGATGCGTTTCTCGATAATCTGCCCAAATTGTCTCAAATCACTAGTATGAGAAATAACGTTGAAGATCTTGACATTACCACTGAAAATTCAATGAGCGCAACTTTAAGAAAACTAAATTAGAGGTATTTCATACAGCATGGAAGGATGGTATTCGAAAATACAGGAAATCCCTAAAAACGTCTAGATCCGCCTACTTTTCATCACTAATAGAAGAAAACCAGCACAACCCAAGGTTTTTATTTAACACAGTGGCTAAATTAACAAAAAATAAATCGTCAGTGACTTCTGATCCTGTATATCAGCATAGCAGTGATGAATTTATGAACTACTTCACATATAAAATCCAAGATATTAGAGAAAAAATTATAACAATGCAATCAGAAGTGAAACCAACTGAACAAACTAACTACAGCGCCCATAAGAAGAAAATGCAATTATTTTATACCGTAGATCACGATGAGCTGTCTAAAATCATTAGATCATCTAAATCAACAACATGCATGCTAGACCCTATACCTACAAATATACTGAAAGAGATGCTTCCAGAAATTATAGATCCTCTTCTTGGTATTATTAACTCATCTCTGACATTAGGACATGTGCCTAAAGCATATAAAGTGGCTGTTATAAGGCCCCTTGTCAAAAAACCCCAAGTCGACCCTAGAGAACTAGGGAACTACTGGCCTATATCGAATCTACCTTTCATATCTAAAGTTCTGGAAAAAGTAGTTTCAACTCAATTATGCTCCTTCCTCCAAAGGAATGACATCAATGAAGAATTCCAGTCTGGATTTAGAGCATGTCACAGTACAGAGACTGCTTTGATCAGAGTTACAAATGATCTGCTATTGGCGTCTGACCGAGGGTGTATCACGTTATTGGTGCTGCTAGACCTTAGTGCTGCATTCGATACCATTGACCACAGCACACTCCTACATAGACTCGAAAATCACGTCGGCATTAAAGGAATAGCTTTGAAATGGTTTAAATCTTATTTATCCGACCGTTTTCAATTTGTAGCAATAAACAATGAGGTGTCACACAAATCGCAAGTCCAGTACGATGTACCACAGGGCTCAGTCTTAGGGCCTCTGCTCTTCGCATTATACATGCTACCTCTAGGAGATATAATAAAGCAACACGGAGTTAGCTTTCACTGTTATGCTGATGATACTCAACTTTATATTTCCTCAAAGCCTCATGAAACACAGCAGTTCCATCGAATAATGGAATGCATATTCGATATAAAAAACTGGATGAGTAACAACTTTTTATTACTGAACTCGGACAAAACGGAAGTGTTACTTATTGGACCGAAAACTGCTATAAGTAACAACCAAGAATACTGCTTAATTATTGACGGATGTTGCATAAAACCCTCGTCGTCAGCAAAGAATCTTGGCGTTCTATTCGATAGTAATCTGTCATTTGAGAGCCACGTCGCCAACACCTGTAAAATTGCATTTTTCCATTTTAAGAATATATCTAAACTACGTCATATGCTGTCAATGTCAGATACAGAGAAGTTAATTCATGCATTCATGACATCGAGACTAGATTACTGTAATGCACTGTTAGGTGGTTTTCCTGCAGGCTTATTACAAAAACTCCAACTGGTCCAAAACGCGGCACCTCGAGTTCTTACACATACAAAAAAGAATGAACATATTAGCCCGGTTCTGTCAACCTTGCACTGGTTACCTATAAAGCATCACCTTAACTTTAAAATCTTGCTTATTACCTATAAAGCCCTACATGGTTTAGCTCCTCAGTACTTGAATGAACTCCTTTTGTATTACAGTCCTTCACGTGCATTACGCTCTCAGGCAGGACAGTTGGTAATACCTAGAATTTCAAAATAAAGTGCAGGTGGTAGATCCTTCTCCTATCTAGCGCCTAAACTTTGGAACAGTCTTCCCTGCACTGTCCGGGAGGCAGACACACTCTGTCAGTTTAAACAGACTTAAACAGACAGGCATACACTAGACTTCCATAATATAAATCTTCTGAGGGTTTAGGCTGTACTAGTTCGATCAACCGGAACCAAAAACACAACTGATGTACTTGTTGCATCAAAGAGTGCAGAACAGTACTCTACTTCAGCCAGTCTTGTCTCATTGTTCCAAGGTTACCACAGCGAGCAGGATGCAGTTCATGGCCTGACCTGATGGTAGAGCGGAGAATTGGAAGTGGGGACCTGACAAGAGCTGAGATGATAGAGCTGGATAAAGAAGGACGCGGTCACCTGACACGTCCTCACCACAAAATGTAAAATGCTATTAGATTATTATTGATAATCTTAAACTATAATTTACCTTATTAGTAAGTTTATTTATTTTATTTAGCCTTGTGCAAGCTCTATGGAGCTTGTGCAGAGGGAGCAGCTTTTGCCAGAGAGGAACTGGAATCCCCTGGTTGGGCCTGGGTTCTCCTGAGGTTTTTTTTCTCGATTAGAGTTTTGGATTCCTCGCCACCGTTTGCATACTGTTTTGCATCTGCCTGGCCGGGGTGGCTGCTTTAGAATTTTAAAGTTTTACTTACTTAATATTGCATAAAGGAATTTATAGTCTGTTATATTTGACCTGTGCTTCTCTCTCCTTTATCTTAAATGTGTGCTCTCACTGTGCGTGTGTGTGTGTGCATGTGTGTGCGTGTGTGTGTGTGTGTGTGTGTGTGTGTGTGCGTGTGTGCGTGTGTGTGTGTGTGTTTGTGCATGCTTGTCTTTGTGTGTGCGCGTACTTGTCTGTGTACGTGTGTGTGTGCGTGCGTGCGCGTCCGTGTGTGTGTGTCTGTGTGTATGTGTGTTAGTACGTGTGCATATTGTGTGTGTGGAGTGTTTTGTATGTGGGTGTGTCTGTCTTCTTTGTTTTCACCTTTTTCTTGTTTTTGCAGGTACAATTTTAATTGGTTTGCTTATAGTCAATATGTCTTATGTACAGCTGCTTTGTAACAATGAAAATTGTAAAAAGCACTATATAAATAAAGTTGAGTTGAGTTGAGAAATAACCCAAAAAGCGACCCAATATCTCTAACCCAACTATTAGGTTACAAAAATAACCCAACGTTTCTTAGAGTGTAGCAATAGCATTATGTCATTGCATGGTGTTTCAGAAGTTTTAACCACTATACTGTACCATTGGTTAAAAGCAAAGACTATGATGGTGGAAACAATGGTTTCAGGTGACACTTAAAAGAGAAAGCTATCTGCAGGACAGATATATGACCCAGTGCCTAAGTAATGGACTTCTGTGTGAACAGTCCCTATAGACCTCCTAATGCCTTGTTAAGAATCTGTTGAGCCTATTTTGCCTCACTGTATTACCACTAACATGGATATATTGTATTACTGACAGGAACAAATAAGCGCAAAGCGACTAAAAAAAGATGACTTTATATATAAGAAAAGTGAGTTGCAGTCCTTTGTGAGGGGAGAAATCCACATCCTCTGTGTGTGTGATGTTCATGGCCACTGAGACAGAAAATGAGTGAAGAAAATATTTTTTTTATGAAAAACGTTAAATAGTTTTACGGTATCTATTTTCAGCATGCTTGCTGCTGTTTTGTGTTTGAGAAACCAATTGCAATTGTGTGTGAAATTGAATTACTGAAATGAAAGATCTTTTAGGATCATAAATCAAGATAATTATTTGCTCTTTGATGTGGGATGTATGCGCGTTATGCAATAATAATCCCACCCATATTTTTTAAAAAACTAATCTTAAATTAAAACCGTCAAAGATGTTGTGAGCATGTTATGTAACATAACTACAGCTGGTTAAATGGCACTGCATTGGGGGTTATTTGGTCTTTGTTTGAAAAATCACATTTTCTAAACCAGTGGTTCTCAACTGGTAGGTCACAAAAAAATGAGTCATATCTGTTCTGATAGGGTCGCAGGCAGCAAGGATAAACAATGCAAATAATAAAATGCAACTAACCGTATAATTGTAAAGAATAGCAAAAAAATAGGCTCAACTTTTCAGCTTTTAGACATCAGGAGAAAACGTTTTCAATATTTTCCAGAGGCTGTGTGTAAAAATATACTTTTTATTCATCTGTCAATTGGTTGAAGAATGAGTTATTTGGTCACATGTGGTAGCCAGGGTAGATTCCAGCTTGGGCAGATTGTGTAACATGCCCTCATCTTTGAAAAACATGAACACAGCTACAAGATGTTTAAGATTTATGAAGGTGCTTCATTCAAATGATGTCTGCCAAAGTCCTAATATTGTACTAATTGAAAAATTAAAATGCCAGTGGAAATGTTTAAAGAGTGACAAGTTAGTTCGAGTGTCATTTATTCATGACTAATTGTTTTGTGTGTGAAGGTGTTGAGCTATTGTGTTGTGTTTCTAAGATAGTAAGAGGGCCATTTTGAAGACATTGGACTGACAGAAGGAGAAATCCATCACTTCCCTGTCCTGCACAAGCCTCCCACTCAAGGACACTCATCAATCTGACCCATGGAGACACAGGAGTAAGTCCCCCTTACTGGAGCTGTTGAGCTCCAAAAAATAATAATATTGCGTTCATATGTTATACATTCATATCAAATATCTCCAAAAACATATAGCATTAAACGTCAAAGTATACATAAGCACCCATGAAGCTTTAAAGGGACTTGTTTGGCTTGGACAAGTAATAGCAACATGTTATTTTGACATATTTCTCCAGTTTTCATTTTCTCCAAAAACATGCAAATAGAATAAATATTTGTTTTTAAAATGTGGGAGAAATATTGTTGGCAGTTCACAGAATGAAACAAAAAAGATCCCCACATACAGTACCTATAAACACAGTAAATTCAGAAAAATTGAAAACGGAATGGTCTCTTTTTTTCCACGGCTATATACAGTATATATATACTGTATACAGTATACAGTATATGCTTAGTTAATAAGACCCACTGTTTGTGGATGACCACACCTGATTCAGATTCCTCTGATATCTAGAATATTAAAATATGACAGATATTAAAACACCATCAATTTACAGTATTCAGTTCTTGACCAAAAGAAACACTACTGAACAGTATAACATGCATTAGGAGATTGCAGTATGTTAGTCTGCAAAATATCAGGTGTTAAGTGCTCTAATTGCCAGTAGACAAGCTGGCACAGCAGTGAGGTGCAACAAATCTGTGTTAATGATGTGTGGGGCAGCTAGATACCCCCTCACTTACACATTCAACCAGGATTTACTAAGATGAAATGTGACTGGATCTTGGTCATCCTTCTTTACAGGCCACCAGAAGCTGGAGTTATGGTCTTTTCGATTTCAAATGATCTCCTCTATTAATGAGAGAAGCATAATTGCGTGACTTCGAAGCAGTGATACAAGGCAGATCTTGCTTTAAGCTTTTCAACACCAGTCATCATTAACCCCACCAGGCGGATCACAAGGCCACCGCTGACCTCATCACATCTGGCTGTCGGTGAGAAATGGGCGTCTAGGTCCTCAACTCCCTCTCTGGACCACAAGATAAATTGCCCCATCCATTCAGACGGCTGGACAGTACAATCCGTCACTGGTCTCATACATACACCAGTGCAGCCAATTAAAAGACATGCTTTCAAATAAACTGGCAGTGAACAAGGAATTAAAAAACTCATTATAAATTTGTAAATTAAAATCTGCCCCTCTGTGTCGTTTATAATTTAATGCTATTACAATCAATAAGACAACATCTTACTCATTTTATACTGTATCTGAAAGATGTCTTTGTGTTTGTAATGTAAAACATTGTTTGATTTGGTTTATAATGATTGGAAACAGCATCTATTGATATCTATGTTTCAATTATAGTTTAACAAATTACTGTGCAGTGTTTTATCTAATTATATGGATGTCAGCAAGTACAAGGTCTTACGTAGCAGGTCGATTGGGCATTAGGTTAAGGTTTAGGCTTAGGCTTGCAGGTTCAGTAAACGTTGTCACAAAATTATTTTTTAAATAAGATTAATATGGGGTTGGGACTTCGATAACATATGAAGAGTCAGATGTTATTAAGTGTCAAAGTTAGGGAAAGAGTTATGTTAAATGGTGAAATTCCTAAAAGGAGTTTATATTAAAAACACATGACAATAAACACTTGTCAAGGGAATACATTATGATATAGACATTAGAAACGAAAGATAAACACGTTTCCACCATTTCTTAATTACCCATTTGAAACTGGTGCAGAAATTTGTTTTTATTTACTTAAGTCTAGTTTTGCTTTAAATAGAATGTTTTTTTTTTGGCATGAATCTTTTCTTGCATGTAGGGTTGGGAACCGAGAACCGGGTCTTATCCAGAACCAGTTCTGTTTTTTGAAAAGAACCGGAACCATAAGCAATTTATACGTTTCGGTTCTGAAAACGGTTTTGGTGCAATGCGTTGCCAAGCGCTGTGAGCAGCTCTGTGCCAGCGTTCCCCGTAAAGGGTGTCACAAATTAAACAGAAATGCCGCACCACCTCTTTAATTACTGAAAACAGTGTTTCCCATGAAGCGCACTCCTCAGAGGCATCGCGTCTCTAACATCCGAACACTTTGGCCGTTTCTCAATGTGTGTTCTTCAGCAGTCTTGTGTCCTTGTGTTCTTGCTTTACGTCAGCAATAACCATCAAAGTTCAGTTCCAATACTGAAGAACACAAGAATGCATGAAAGTACCCGGATGTGTTCTCGATATCCGTGCATATGGAATGTAAGTTATGACTGTAACTATGGATCTATGAGACTGAATGATGACCATCACCACGGTCTTACCTGGAATGACACCATTCTGCTGCCTTTCCAAGACCTACTGTAAACAAAGTCAGGTGATTAATCCTGAGTGGTTGGTTCACTATAAACACATCTGGGTGAACCAAGCACTTCCTATTTGCCTGGAGTGCCTCAAGTCAACCCGAGTGACAAGAGATAGTGATGGTCATCATTCGGTCTCATAGATCCATAGTTATATTCATAACTTCCGATCTATTTCGACCTCACTCAGACCGTCACCACGGTCTTACCATGGATGACTAATATCATCAAGATCACAAGGGGTCAGAAGCCCCTACTTCTATACATTTCTGGTTAGAAGCTGAAAGCAAAACTGCATAACCAAAAGAATCTGGATCCGCAAAATTGACACTGTAATACCTGGCTAAGAAACAAGGTGAATTCCAAGAAGCTGCCGCACACATGTCTGTAAGTGCCACCCCTTTCAGTGCAGCCCATGATGTGGCCAGACTCCTGGTAGAATGTCCCGCCAAGTTCCCAGAGACTGGTAAACTCTGAGTGGAATATCCTTGTGCTATATTGTCCACTATCCAATGGGAGTGATGCTGTTTTGACAGTGGCTGCCCAATGCTTTTCTTATCAAAACACACAAACAACTGAGAATGTGACTCTCGCAATACATGTGTGCGTTCAATGTAAGTGCTCTTACGGGACACAACTTAGAAAGGTCAAGTCCTGTAAGCTAAGGGATTTGGGTCAGGTTGGAACGCTGAAAATTAAATCGCCTGATTGTGCAGGGATTGAGAATTTTGGGAAGAAACGTCGGATTTGGCCAAAGAGAGACCCCTGAGTAATCTGTTCCCTTTCTGTCGGTCTCTCGACGTTGTGTCGAACCGACAGAATGGGGTTTGTCTTGAGAACCTATCATCTTCTGAGTATTTAGAAAAGGCCAATGAAAATTGGCGAATGAAATTTGCATGCCGGGCTCCTCCCCGGATGTCCGGGTATAAGAGGGAAGCCGGCGTGCTCATTCATTCACCTTTTGTTCTTCAGAGCCTAGGCATCTGATGAGCTTCTCTACGATCTGGTGATCATTCTTTCTGCTGGAATCTACGACGTGGACAGCGGACGGTCTCTTCCTGCAGTGACTCTCCCCTGGGCGTCTCGGCAGTTCCGGAGGTGTTCGAGCAATTTCCTTTTCTAAAAGAGCAAATTTCTAAAGCGTGGCGTGTCCCACTGTTCTCATGGGTGCAACACACTCATCGAGGAGGGGGACGGACACAATGCCTGCTTCCAGTACGCTGGGGCAGACGTTGTGGATACGTTCTGCCCGCACTGCGGGCGGTGACGATTCAGACATTGCGTCACAGGTGGCTGTGTTCCCACGGGACTCAGCCACCACCTCGTTTGCTCCCCGTTCCGTGGCGGCAGGACTACGGCCCTGCCGTCGCTATGGCAAGCAGCGAGGGTGATATGAGGATTACTGTGAGCGATAATCCGCCAGCCACGGCTCACGGACCGTTCACACCTCGTTTTGCTTGTCTGACCGTTCCCCAAAAAAGACGGTCCGCCGTCTTATTCCTCAATCACGTATTCGGACACGATGCGTGATGATGAGATTCTCTTGGGTGTAACACACTCATCGAGGAGGGGGACGGACACAATGCCTGCTTCCAGTACGCTGGGGCAGACGTTGTGGATACGTTCTGCCTGCACTGCGGGCGGTGACGATTCAGACGTTGCGTCACAGGTGGCTGTGTCCCACGGGACTCAGCCACCACCTCGTTTGCTCCCCGTTCCGTGGCGGCAGGACTACGGCCCTGCCGTCCGCTATGGCAAGCAGCGAGGGTGAGATGAGGATTACTGTGAGCGATAATTCGCCAGCCACGGCTCACGGAGCGTTCACACCTCGTTCCGCTCGTCTGACCATTCCCCAAAAAGACGGTCCGCCGTCTTATTCCTCAATCACGTATTCGGACACGATGCGTGATGATGAGAGGTCTCTTGCAGCATTGGGGGGTGACGTACTGCCATCCGACTCCGACGATTCTTCGGGCTCCCTCCCTCGGGGGGTCGAGCCCAGGAAAAAGCGGATGTCGAGATGTCGGCCATGCTTTCCCTGGCCGCCGTGAGTGTTGGGTTGCAGTGCCCGCACTGCCTCTCCCGGCATTCGCGGCTGGCTACATGGCGCCTCGGGTTTGAGCGCGGCTCCAAGCCGCGCCCGCCCCCAGTGCCGTGTTTACCGGAAGTGCATGAGGAACTTTGTAAGACCTGGAACGCCCTTTCCGGCACGTTTCACGTCAAACAAAGTTCTGTCACCCTCTCTTCCCTCGAGGTTGAGACAGCTGGAGGATGCGTCAGTGTCCCCCAGGTGGAGTTTGCCGCCGCGGTGCACTCGTGCCCGTAGGTGGCGGCCACCTGGGGGGGCTCGACCTAGACTCCCGTCCAAAGCATGCGGGGTCTCGGCATCTCTGGTGTCGAGAGCTTACATTGCGGCGGACCAAGCTGCCTCCTCTCTCCACGCTATGGCTCCTTCCAGGCCAGGGCGTTGAGAGAGCTCCACGAGGGTAAGACCGACCCAGCGCTTATGCAGGAACTCCGCGCCATCACCGACCTCGCTCTACGGGCGACCAAGGTGACCCGGGGGGGCCCTGGGTCGGACGATGTCCACACTTGTGGTCCATGAGGAACTCCTCTGGCCGATACTTGCGCAGATGAGTAACGCTGAGAAGGTCCGCTTTCTCGACTTACCCGTCTCGCAAGGGGGGGCTGGTTGGTGTTACTGTGGAGGGTTCTCGACAGTAAAAAGCAGTCCTCCGTGCCGCAACTCGGCCCGCCTCGGCCGTCGAGTCCCGTGCACTGTCTGCTTCCCAGCAGCCCTGGTCCTCTTCAACGCCCTCCAGTGACCTGTAGGAGACAGCGAAGAGGAGACCATCGCCCCATCAGCAGCCGCGGGCAGTGGCTGTCATGGGATCACCTCAGGGGGATCGAGGCTACCAATGGGCCCGACCCCAGCCACAGCACTGGTAGGTGGGATAGGGACGGTTCCTGCCCCGTCCCTCCATCTGCTGGCCCCCTCTGGGTGGCTGGCGCCCACTTACTCTCAAAAAGGAGAGTTTCCTCTCTCTCTGGGTTACCTCAGCCGCTCTCACCCTCTGCACGACGGTGAACGGCAAACTCGACGTTGCGTCATGGCAAAGCGCAATGTCGAGTATAAACACCAGCCCTCAGCACTCTCAGTCAGACAGTGCGTTGAGCTGCGCAGTCGCCAGGCAGGAAGAATGGCAGAGCCGATCTCCTCCCCGGGGGCCTCCCCCGGCAAGGAATCCGTACTGCTAGCCATCGAACCACCCTCCGCGGGGGGCGATGAAGCAGATCAAACCTCTAGTCCCCCTGTCACAGTTCTGGGAGCCTGCCCAGACTGTCAGGCTGGCTGGGGAAGACGATCCGTCTCGGCTACGCGATTCAGTTCGCTACACGCCCGCCCAAGTTCCGGGACGTCCTTTTACCTCAATCAGAGGCAGGGATGCCCCCGTACTTCGGGCGGAGGTCGCCTCCCTTCTGGTGAAGGGAGCGATCGAGCCCGTCCCACCGGCCGAGGTGTTCAGCGGGTTTTACAGCCCCTACTTCATTGTCTCCAAGGAAGGCGAAGGTTTGCGCCCTATCTTGGAAACTGCGTGTTCTGAACAGGCACCTACACAAGCTGCCTTTCAGGATGGTCACGCAGAAGCGCATCCCGGCGTCCGTCAGGCGTCAGGACTGGTTCATGGCAATCGACCTAGGTCGACGCGTTCTTCATGTCTCGATCCTCCCTCGACATCGGCCGTTCCGACGGTTCGCGTTCGAGGGACGGGCATATCAGTACAGGGTCCTCCCCTTCGGTCTGTCCCTGTCTCCACGAGTCTTTACGAAGGTCGTGGAAGTCGCCCTCCTTCCCCGTTGGGAAGGAGGTGTGCGGGTACTAACTATCTCGATGACTGGCTGAAGTTTTGGCACACTCTCGAGATCTGTTTTGTACACACAGGGACCTGGTGCTCTGGCACCTAGATCGGTGGGGCCACAGGTTAACTGAGATAAGAGCAAGCTCTCCCCGGGCAGAGCATCCTCTTTCTCGGTATGGAACTCGACTCTGTCCTCACGAGCGGCCCCGCTCACCCCCAGGGGGGGGCGCGAGGATTAGCGTGCCCGGTCAGTGTTGAACTGCCTGAGATCAGACAGTCAGCGGTCCCCCTGTAACAAGAGGCTCCTGGGATTCATGGCACCCCCCTCGGGTCGATGCATATACGACCGCTCCAACACTGGCGGCAGAGTCAAGTTCCTTGGAGAGCGTGGCACACCGGCAGCAGGCGTTGGTCACACGCTTTTCTGCCGACACACCCTAAGGGGTGCCTTGTGCAACGGGCGAGCAGTGTCGGGGCGGTGGACGGGCCCCCGCCTGCGTTGGCATTCAACTGCCTAGAGTTGTGGGTTGTGCTACTTGCATTGAGGGACTTCCTCTCGTGCAGGGAAGCACGTGCTGGTCCTGTCGGACAGCACAGCTGCTGTGGCTTATTCTTCACTCACAGCAGCTAACATGACTCGCCCGACGCCTCCTCCTCTGGAGTCAGCAGGTGATCAGCTCCCTGCGAGCCACACACATCCCAGGCGTCCTGAACCAGACAGTCGATGCGCTCTCTCGTCAGTCGACGCCTCGCGGAGAGTGGCGACTCCCTCCCCGCGCAGCCGGCTCATTTGGGGCAGTTCGGCCAGGCACAGGTGGTCCTGTTGCCTCCCCGGACTCCACCCATTGTCCGCTTTGGTACTCCCTGTCCGAGGTACCCTCGGCACGGATGCCCTTGCGCACAGCTGGCCGCGGGACAAGCGGAAGTACGCTTCCCCCCAGTGAGCCTCATTGCACAGGGCCTGTGCAAGGCCAGGGAAGAGGAGCATCAAGTGGTACTAGTTACGCCCCTTCGGCCTAACCAGGACTTGGTTCTCGGAGCTGAGGCTCTGACAACAACTCCCCCCTGGCCGCTCCCCCTGGCGGACAGCTTCCCCAGGGGAAGGGGCACGTTACGGCATCCCAGGCAAAACCTGGTCTCCATGTCTGGACGGGACGAGGAGATCCTGAGTGACCCACCCCCGGTCCGGTTGGGACGTCACTCAGGCTAGGGCTTCGGCCACTGGGCGGCTATACGCCCATAGGTGGCGCCTCTTCTCGTCCTGGTGCTCTTCTCGGCGAGAAGACCCGCGGAGTTGCTCGGTCGGGTACGAGCTGTCCCGTCCTCAAGAGAGACGGGGGAGTAACCTCTCCCCCTCCACACTGGGAATGTATGTAGCCGCTACGGCCGCTCATCATGACCCAAGTGCTGGGTAGCCTCTGGGACAGCACGACCTGGTCATTAGGTTCCTAAGGGGCGCGAGAGGGTGACCACCTTATCCGCGCTCCGTACCCTCTTGCGACCTAGGTGGCGGGCCTCAAGAGGCCCCGCCCCCTTCGAGCCTCTCGGGGTTGCCGCTCTTTCTCAGTCTTGATAAAGACGGCTTTCCGCATGGCGCTCACCTCCAAGAGGGTAGGGGATCTACAAGCACCCTCCGTGTCCACAGATTGCCTAGAACTCGGGGCCGGGATTCTCACGTTATCTTGAGACCCCGCCCCGGCTACGTGCCCAAGGTTCCCACCACTCTCCCGAGAGACCAGGTGGTGAACCTGCAGGCGCTCCCCACCGGGGAGGAAGACCCAACCTATCCGTGTTGTGTCCAGTACGCGCACGGCGCCTCTACTTGGACCGCACGCAGAGCCCAGAAGCTCTGAGCAGCTCTTTGTCTGTTTCGGAGGTCAGAGGGAGGGCTGTCTCCAAACAGAGGCTGGCGCACTGGATCGTGGATGCCCTCGTTAGGGCATACCGATCTTTTTTCCTGCCCGTTGGGGGTGAGGCACACCCCTCGTGGCTGGCTCAGGGCGCCTCTCTGGCAGACATCTGCGGAGCTGCGGGTTGGGCTATGCCCAACAACTCCGTGAGGTTCTAATACCTACGCGCGGAACCGGTGTCAGCCCGCATCCTGGCAAGGTGTGGGACCGGCAGCCGGTAGGGCATACGCCTGCGGAAGCCCTTCCCCCTCCGGGGGGAGCAGTGGCGATCCCGCCTCACTTCTTTCCCCTCGGGTAAAGAACAGGCATTCCATCCATCACTAAGCACCCTTCCAGGGGACAGGCTGGGCAGAGCAGCCCTGCCCCCTTAGGCCGGGGAACAGTTGAGTTATCTCCCACATAGCTCTAACCGGACCTAGTGCTCCAGACGTGGTAACCCCCCCTCCGTGGGCTGTTCCGTCTGATGTATCCTCATGAATGGTTCCCACCTTGGCAACCCATGACCTCCCCAGGTGGACTCCCACCTTGCGGTTAACTCCTGCAGTCCGCACATTCTTCCCATGAGTTCTCCCCTGATGGTGAGACCATGTGGTGTCTCCACTAATTCCTCCCTACGGTAGGTAGTGGCCTCTGCAGCGTTTTTCCCCCCCAGGGGGGAATAATGCTTACCCAGTGGCCCGTACGGTGCCGGGCGGCTTCTCGCCATTTAGAGAATCAGGCCTCCGCCCGTGACGGCCGGCGTTAGGGGGCTTCCCAACTTTTTGTGGAAAGCTCTGGGTCCCCCTTCCTCTCCACTGGAAGGTCATAATTTCGCGCTAGCGTGTTCGTCTGACTCGCCCAGGCCAGTCAACGTCGCTCCGCAGAGATTGTGACGCGGCTCAGTGCTGTGGCGTTTTCCATAGGAACCCCATTCTGTCGGTTCGACACAACGTCGAGAGACCGACAGAAAGGGAACGTCTTGGTTACGGATGTAACCTCGGTTCCCTGATGGAGGGAACGAGACGTTGTGTCCCTCATGCCACAACACTGGCCGCCCACCCCAGCGGTCGGGGGAGGCTGCTTTAGGCTCCTCAGACCAACAGGTGAATGAATGAGGCTTCCCTCTTATACCCGGACATCCGGGGAGGAGCCCGGCATGCAAATTTCATTCGCCAATTTTCATTGGCCTTTTCTAAATACTCAGAAGATGATAGGTTCTCAAGACAAACCCCATTCTGTCGGTTCGACACAACGTCTCGTTCCCTCCATCAGGGAACCGAGGTTACATCAGTAACCAAGACGTTTTCTTTATATAATTCTGCCGTTGGAGTCATAGCATACTGATGGTCAATTTTCTGTATAGATTCAATAAGCTTTTCTTGTGTTCGTCTCTTTTCTTTATTACGTGAGGCAGAGTATGATATTATTTCTACCCTTATTACAACCCTAAATGTCTCCCATAATAATGATGGTGATATGGAGTCTGTATTATTTGTTAATAAGAAATTGTCAATTGCACAAGATATAAATTGGCAGAAATTTGCATCAGAGAGTAGAGTTGTGTTTAGTCTCTATACTGGTTGCGTTGGGTAATTATAAGAAAAACAAATATCAAGAATTACAGGGGCATGGTGTCATGGTCCTGCCTTCTTGTTCATGATTTTCTAGTCTTGTGGAAGGATCGTGACAGATCCCTTATGTTTAGTGTGAGAAGGTCATGGTTTGTTTACCTTCGACATGCGCTTTCTCGTGTCTCGTCATTGGCCCCGCCCCTCTTGTTTCCCGTATTGCTTTCCTGCCGTGTCTTATGTTCGTCACCTGCCCCTCGTTATCTTCCCTTTGTCTGTCTCCCTATTTAATGCCCTTGTGTTTGCTGTGCTGCTTCGTTTTGTATTACTTTGGATTGTTCCTTGTCTCACGCCTAGTAAGTTGTCTGATATATATTGTTCTTGTTCTTGTTCTTGCTCTGTCTAGTGTTTATCTAGTGTTAGTCCTGTCTCAGTCTTATATAGTTCTTTTGGTTACCTCTTATGCCTGTTTTGTCCCCCACGTGGGAAGTTTTGGTTTATGTTTTATATGTAGTTATAGTCCTGTTCTCCTTTGTCTCCCCCATCGTGGGTGTTTGATTAGTGTTGTTTGTAATAAATTCTGTTCATGGCTGTCCATTACACAGTTAAAATCTCCACCAAATATAAGGCGATAAATGTTTAGATCTGGCATCAGTGAAAGAATTTTTTTCATAAAGTTAACGTCATCCCAGTTGGGAGCGTAGACACTGACTAAGACTACTGGTGTGCTGAAACGATAACCAGGTACAATAACCTATCGCCCTTGAGGGTCCGAAATAATTTCAGATGCAGTAAATTGCACTCTTTTGTGAATTATTATGGCTGCACCCCTAGATCTGTGGTAGATCTAGGGGTGCAGAGTCTGAAGACCTGGCCAGCCCAAGTTTTCCTAAGTCGGTTATGATCTTCTAAACGTAGATGTGTCTCGTGTAGAAAAGCTATTTCTGTTTTAAGTCTCTTCAGATGTGCAAATATACGAGTCCTTTTCACTGGCCCATTTCAACCTCTAACATTCCAGCTCACAAAGCGTACTGCTGACCCTTCTGTCTTATCCACATTATTGTCTGTATCTGCCATTATTTAATGACAATTGTAGCCCTCTTCTGTGATTGAAAATGGAAAGGAGAGAAAAAAAATAGAACCCGGTGCATTAGTAAATAACAAAAAACATTCAAAACTATAATACATACTAGATTTGTCTGTTGAACAAAGACAAACCGCAGTTCACAACAGTTTATCGGCTCCCGATAAAACAAGTCATTTTCTATATCTATTTACACCAGAGCTCCCGACATGAAGTGCGGAATCGAGCATACTAATGAGTGTATAAACTGACCCAAAACACCATTACTAAACATATTTGCGAAATTATTAAATGCAGAACAAATCTCAGCCTTTCAACAGTGCAGTTTTTTATCAAGTAAAACATACTGTAGATTAGATGGCTAGTTACAGTGCGCTTATAATATAGCAGACTCATTTAGGAGTATTTTAAAGCGGTTATTGAGTACGACATCAATGGCGTATCCCTTACAGAAGAGACACATGAATTTCACACGTTTTTTACATGTTTTTCGCATGTGATCACATGTATACAACATGTGCAAAAAAACATGTGAAAAGTGTGTTTTTGGAACATTTTGGTCTGAATTCCATGTGAATTCCCATGTGAAACACATAGGATAACATGTAAAAACCCATGGGATGACATGTGCAACATGTGGTGACATGTGAAGAACATGTGATCACATTTGGAGACATGTCACATGTTATCCCATGGGTTTTTACATGTTATCCCATGGGTTTCACTTGGGAATTCACATGGAATTCAGACCAAAATGTTCCAAAAACACACATTTCACATGTGATCACATGTGTTTTTTGCACATGTGAATTTCGTGTGTCTTTTCTGTAAGGGATGTAATGAGTTCTCCAAGCAACTGGGTGAAGCAATTGAAATCGTACGTTCTTCTGATACAGCAATTGTTTGATGCTTTTAAAGGCAGCGCGCTTTCTGGCAAGATCGGCTGAGATGTCAGGGTAGATCCTCAAGGTAGAGCCCTTGTATTTTACCTAGTTCTGTGTGGCCCATCTTAGCACTTTTTCCTTCTCCTGGAATCTGTGAAAGCATACCACTAGTGGCCGGGGAGGACATCCTTCCTGTGGTTTTAGTCCTAACGCTCGATGTGCTCGTTCCAATTCAGGAGGTTTTTCAAAGACATCCTGACCCATGACTTCCATTAACATTTCAGACACGAACTTGATAGTTGACTGGCCTTTCTCGCTGTTTTCTGGAACATTAAGAATCCTTAGATTGGCTCTCCGTGACTGGTTCTCCAAGTCATCCACCCGATCCATAAGGGACTGGGGGTAAAATTTTGTGTGCCTTGAGGAGGGAGAAAAATAAGGTTTGCAGTAAACTAAAATGGCGCATATTTGGGACCCTCATACTAAATCACTAAATCCACCCCTGTCTGTGCAAAAAACTGAATGCTATTATCGCACCTTTGGGTGAATTCCAATCGCTAAGCTTCATAAACACAGATACACACTATAATTAAACAAAAATTAAATAATGAATTCCCAAATAAAAAACATGGAAAATTACATCTGGAATTACTATATACAAAGTGTCTCCATGTTTGTGGTTTATGACCTTTCACGCATTTAAATGTGACCAAATTTCTGTACTAGTGAATACAAATCGTTAGCACTGTACCAATTATGTCTTTGGCCAGATTCACATTTCGCGTCTAAAACCGTGCGGAAAACGCGAGCCGTGCTGCTTTCTCTCTTCAAATGACCTGCGGCACTCCTAAAAGTTGAACTATTTCCATCTCGATGCGGCACCGATGCACCTAGAAAAATGTGCGCGCCGCACCGCATGCGCGTAGCCCCTATTTGCGCGTGCCTGCCGCGTGCCTGCCTACATTTAAAATAATGAATATGCGCGCGGAAAAAACGCGAAATGTGAAGCTTAAGGGCCTGATCAGACAGAACGCATCTTTTGTTGTGAGACGCGCCTCCTTTGAATTGTTTTCAGTTGGCAGGGATCGTTTTGCGCGCTGCTTATGCGCGCCGGGCGCCTCGCGTTTCTGCCGCCTGCTGCTGTATAGGCCTCGCGTTTTAGGCGCAGCGCTCTGAGCGCCCGATGTGGAAAAAAACTCAACTCTGAGCAGAAAAGCGCTTGACGTCATGTGCACTTTTTTCCATTGTTGAATCGAATAAGTGGAGAGGTGGGGCTTCCCTTGTGGCAACGGAAGTTTACAGATGCTCGGAACGCCTGGAGACATGGAGGAGAAACTTGTTGTGGCTGTTTCGGGTTACCTAGCAACATACAAAAAATGCTGCACGCTGCTCTTTTCAAAGAGTCACCAAAAGAGCAACGCGGCGCGCCTCGCATTTTCGAACATGAAAAGCGCGTTCTGTGTGATCGTACCCTAATGTGCCCATTGGTCTCCACAGCGGAGTCAAACAACCTTTCAACATTTTAACTTGCCCTTTCCTACCAAGAGCACAGAGCTCTTTGTTTGACAGATGTTTAGGTCGTCAGTCATGATAACTGTGTTGTCGGTGTTCATGGAGAAATAATCACCGGCAGAATATCATTGCTCGTGGCCGGGAGAGTGCTGTGTCTGGCGGGAGAGAGAGAGGCGCTGCTGCTGTAGGAGCAGCGGTGGAGTTTGTGTGGGGAAAAAGTAGACTTTGGCAACAATCTTTTGTAAATCATCCTTTTCCTCTCCGCTGGTGTAGCCGCGTTTCATTCCTATTTTATTTCCCTGTGACTTTAACTTCGTTTGCAGCTAATGTACAACACAGTGACACTCTCGTTGTGGGCAGTTCTACGATCCGCCCCTGCCTTAAATTTCTCCAGCTAGTGTCGAACTCGTCTCGTGCATATACAGTGCTAAATGAAATGGGCCATCTATAATGGGGGGAGTGCCTTCATACAGATGTAATAACCTTAAACGTTAACAGGGATTTCCCGACTATTTTGATGATTCCTTTGTGCTCTAGCTGCAGACATGGCTTATTGGTTAAGTCCACCCTTTCCTTTTGGAGACCCCTGGTAGCTCGGGGGCCCCAGGCGATTGCCTACCTTTGCCTAATGGGTAAGTCTGCCCCTGTGCACAGATCAATTGAATCGTGAATAATACAGTTTAACTGTCATGGTTCTGCCTCTTCTTGTCATGTCTTTCTTGGTCTTGTGGCAGAACCATGGCAGAGCCTCTTGTTCTGTGTGGAGAGAAACATATTATTGTCGGCCTCGACATAATGTGCGTTGTAGTGATGGCCGTTTCGCGAACGAATCATATTTTGAACCGGTTCTTTCCAAATCGGACTGAATCGTTCTAAACGGTTCGCGTCTCCACTACGCACTTAATCACAAGTTACTTAAATAACTCACTTTCTGGCATGTTTGACAGTGCCTCTGACTGGAAACTATTTTATTATTCAGTTACCCCAACAGTACTGAACTGAAGTGGGGTGAAAAGAGAACTAATGAGCACAAGCAGCTGATACTGAGCGGTTCTTGTTCTCAGACATTGCAGCAGCTTTCACTCAGATCACCCATACACACTGAACCGAGAGCGACTTCCTTCGGAGTCTGGACACGTCCGATTCAGAACCGATGATACTGCGCATGCGTGTCATTTTTAAAGCAGATCAAAAGCTTCTAAGTCAGTTATTTTATCAAACATCAGAGGTGTGATACTATAAAACACATTGGAAATATGTTTAGGACTTTTACTGCCTTATCACTGTATGTAAACCAATCTGCAGCGCCGTTTACGTTCATGCCACTGCTAGAGCGGTTCTCGTTCTCGAGTCAAGAACCGGTTGCAACCAAGAGCCGTTTCTTTTGGACACGTCCGACTGAGTGAGAACCGATGAGCTGCTAGAGCGGTTCTCATTCTCGAGTCAAGAACCAGTTGCAATAGCGTTCGGATCAGCCGTGCACTAACCAAGAGCCGTTTCTTTCAGACACGTCCGACTGAGAACCGATGAGCTGAAGATAGTGAGCATGCGTGATTCACCCTGAGGATAGAACAGTGTGGACAACTGATGCTGTGCTAATGCTACGAGCGCATGAACCGAGGACTTAAATATATGGAACAATCTGGCAAAACGTAAATTTATTTAATAATAAATCATATTGGATTATGCGTGGATAATACAGTTTCTGTAAAACGCTGATGAATATTAATTATTTACTTTTTATCTGACTTAAAATGTCATAGTTTTCTGCACTTCACTGTGCCTATTTGGGTGCTTTAGTTGCAAAACTTGTAAGAACGTGTCAGATCATGAAGGTGATGTGTTAACTGACAGACGTTATGATTACTGGTTTATATTTATTTGAATGTGCTGAGTGTATTTTCATCCCAGCCGCCCGGGATGATAGACTTGACGCGTTACATCATGGCGAGAGACCTCATTACGCCAGGGCATGAAAGAATTGGTGAACCGGTCTTTTTTGTCAGTCCCCGTCTAGAATATCTTGTCCCTGCCGTGCCCTTTGAAGTAAATATCATGAAAAGGCACAAATACCGGCTACAATATTTGTGTGCATGTTTTATATATATGACCTACAAGTAACTTGAAAAATGAACAAAATGCAATAAATAACAGAAATACAAAATAACAAAAGAAATTAGTGTATGGTAAAAAAACTGGCCCGTATCCTATTTATACTTTTGGAATCTTGCCCTCAAAGAAAAGTAGTTGAAGACCCCTGTTTTAAGTGTGTGCATGGTTATAAGCATGAGAGTCAACGTTTAAAAATGTCTCGGTTACAGATGTAACCTCGGTTCCCTGATGGAGGGAACGAGACGTTGTGTCGAACCGTCAGATGGGGTTCGTCCCTGAGAACCAATCGCTTCCGACTTCTTAGAAAAGGCCAATGAAAATTGGCTAATGAAATTTGCATGCCGGACTCCGCCCCCAGATATCCGGGTATAAAAGGGAGACGGCGTGCCTCATTCATTCACCTTAGTTCTAAGGAGCCTGACTGGGGGGTTGCAACGTCTGGTAGCACTAGGTCCGGTTAGAGCTATGTTGCGAATAACTCCGGATATACCCGGCCTAAGGGGCAGGGCTGCTCTGCCCAGCCCGCCCACAGGAGGTGCTTGCTAGTGATGGATGAAGTGCCTGTTCTTCACCCAGTGGGGGAAGAAGGGAGGCTAGTAGTACGCTGACCCCCTTAGGAGAAAGGGGGGGAAGGTACTGTCATAGGCGTACACCCTACCGGCCGCCAGTCTTGCCTGATGCCTGCAAGACTCGAGCCGATACCGGTTTTACGCGGAGGCTGTAGGACCTCGCGAAGGTGATGGGTGTAGCCCAACCCGCAGCTCTGCAGATGTCTGCCAGAGAGGCGCCTCGAGCCAGTGCCCACGAGGAGGCTGTACTCCGTGTGGAGAGAGCTCTCACCCAGTGGGCGTAGGCGATCTTAGGACAGGTACGCGATAGTGACGGCGTCAATGATCCAGTGCACCAATCTCTGTTTGAGAAAGCCCTCCCTGCTGATCTCCAAAACAGACAAAGAGCTGCTCAGAGCTTCTGCGGCTCTGCGTGCGGTCCAAGCAGAGGCGCAATGCGCTTACTGGATACAACACGGATGGGGTTGGGTCTTCCTCCCCGGTGGGGAGCGCCTGTAAGTTCACCACCTGGTGTCTCGGGGGAGTGATGGGAACTTTGGGCACGTAGCCGGGCCGGGGTCTCAGGATAGCGTTAGAATCACCGGGCCCAAGTCCTAGGCAATCTGTGGACACGGAGAATGCTTGTAGGTCCGCTACCCTCTTGAGCGTCTTCCCGAGAGCCGTCTTCATCGTGAAGTGAGAAAGAGCGGCATCTCCGAGGGGCTCCAGGACTGCATCAAGGTTGTAAGAGGGTACGGAGCGTGGGTGAGGTGGTAGCCTTCCCGCGCCCCTTAGGAACCAAATGATCAGGTTGTGCTGTCCTAGAGACTACCAGCAACTGGGTCGTGATGAGCGGCAACAGCGGCTACATACACGTTCAGTGTGGAAGGGAAGAGATTATTCTCGAGTCTCTGGAAGGACCGCACCCACTTGATCAAGCAACTGCGCGGGTCTTCTCTTCGAGAAGAGCACCAGGATGAGAAGAGGCACCACTATAGTCGTATAGTCGCCTAGTGGCTAGGGCCCTAGCCTGAGTAGTGGTCTTAACCGCCTCAGGGGTTAGGCCACTCAGGATCTCCTTGTTCCGTCCAGGGGCCAGACATGGAGGTTCCAGAGGTCTAGCCCGTGATGCCATAACGTGCCCTTCCCCTGGGAAAGCAGGTCCTTCGTCAGGGGAATCAGCCAGGGGGGAGCTGTCATCAAGAGCATTAGCTCCGAGAACCAAGTCCGGTTGGGCCAGTATGGCGCAACTAGTACACTTGATGCTCCTCTTCCCTGACCTTGCACAGGGTCTGTGCAATGAGGCTCACTGGGGGAAAGACGTACTTTCGCTTGACCCACGGCCAGCTGTGCGCTAGAGCATCCGTGCCGAGGCAGGGAGTACCTTAGCGGGCAATGGGTGGTGTCCAGGGAGGCGAAGGGGTCTACCTGAGCCCGCCCGGACTGTACCCAATGAGCTGGCTGCGCGGTGGTGGAGTCGCCACTCTCTGCGAGGCGTCAACTGACGAGAGAGCACATCGGCTGTCTCGTTCAGGTCGCCTGGGACATGTGTGGCTTGCAGGGATCTGCTCACCTGCAAACTCCACAGGATGAGGCGTCGGGTGAGTCATGTTAGCTGCCGTAAGCGAACGCCACCCTGGCGATTAAATACGCTACGGCAGTTGTGCTGTCCGACCGGACCAGCACGTGGTTGTTCTGCACGAGAGGTTGTAACCCCTTCAGTGCGGGTAGCACATCCAACAACTCTAGGCAATTTGACATGCCTGCGCAGGCGGGGGCCCGTCCATCGCCCCGACACTGCGTGCCCATTGCAGACAGCACCCCAACCCTGCAGGGAGGCGTCTGTCGACCCTGACGTGTCTCGACCTGCCCGAGAGGGACCCCCGTCCATAGAAAGGTCATTGAAGACCAAGGAGTTAGGGTGCGTCGGCAGAAAAGCGTAATCACCATCCGCCTGCTGCCGGTGTGCCACACTCTCCAGGGATCTCGACTCTGTAGCCAGTGTTGGAGCGGTCTCATGTGCATCAACCTGAGGGGTATCACCACCGTCGAGGATGCCATGCCCAGGAGCCTCTTCCCGCTGACTGCTTGAAATATTCCAGGCAGTTCCAGGACTGACTGAGTTGAAATATTCCCGCTGTCCCACTGACTGCTTGAAATATTCCAGGCAGTTCCAGGACTGACTGAGCGCAGTTGCGCTGTAATGGAGACAGAGTTGAGTTCCATACCAAAAAAGAAGATGCTTTGCACAGAGGAGAGCTTGCTCTTTTTCGGTTGACCTGAGGTCCCAATCGATCTAGGTGCCGAAGCACTAGGTCCCTGTGTGTACATAACAGATCTCACGAGTGTGTCAAATGAGCCAGAGATAGTTTAGTACCCGCACACCTCTCTCCCTGAGGGGAGTGAGGGCGGCTTCCACGATCTTCGTGAAGACTCGTGGGGACAAGGACAGACCGACAGGGAGGACGCTGTACTAATATGCCTGACCCTTGAAAGCGAACTGTAGGAACGGGCGATGACGAGGGAGAATTGAGACATGAGAGTAAGTGTCCTTCAGGTCGATTGCCATGAATCCATCTTGACATCTGATAGATGCCAGGATGCGCTTCTTCGTGAGCATCCTGAACGGCAGCTTGAGTAGGTGCCTGTTCAGGGTATGCAGATCTAGCGACCCCCGCTCTTTTGGGGACGATGAAGTACGGGCTGTAAAACCTGTTGAACATCTCGTCTAGAGGTACGAGCACGATCGTTTCCTCACCAGAGGGGTGGCGACCTCGGCCCGAAGCACGGGGCATCCTTGCCTCTGCTGAGGTTAAGAGGATGCCCCGAAACTTGGGCGGGCGTCCTGGGAGTTGGATCGCGTAGCCGAGACGGACCGTATCCCGTAGTCACCGTGACGGTTTGGGAAGCTCTTGTCAGGCTCCCAGGGACCGACAGGTAGGCTAGGGGTACGTTCTGCTTCATCGACCTCCCGGGGGGTGGTTCGGTGGCTGGCAGTGCGGATCCCTCGCCGTGGGGGGGCCCTCGGAGAGGAGATCGGCTCTGCAGTTTTACCTGCCTGGCGATGATGTAGCACAACGCACCATCGAATGAGAGTGCTTAGGCTGATGATTATCCTCGACATTGGGTCTTGCCGCAATGTCGAGTTGCCGAACACCGTAGTGTAGAGGGTGAGAGCGGCTGTGATAATACCCAGACGATGATTTGGCACAAAGCACCATTGATTGAGAGTGCTTAGGCTGCTGATTATCCTCGACATTGGGTCTCGCCGTGACGCAACGTCGAGTTGCCGATCACCGTCTTGTAGAGGGTGAGAGCGGCTGTGATAAACGCCCAGAGAGAGAGAAAACTCTTAGAAGTGGGCTGTTGGGATGGGGCAGGAACCGTCCCGGATCGACCACCAGCAATGGAATGGCTGGGGTCGGGCCCGAAGGTATTCTCGATCTCCCTGGGGTCTTCCCATGAGGGCCACTTGGCTTTCGCCGTGGCTGCTGACAGGGTGGTGGTCTCCTCTTCGATGTCTCTAAGAGAACCAGGGCTGCAGGGAAGCAGACGGTGCACGGGATCTCGGCGGCCAGAGGGCGGTCGAGTCATGGCTGGGGAGGACATACTTGATATCCTCTGTCTGCTCCCTAACTGTCGAACTTGACAGTATCACCAAACAGCCCCCCCTTGCGAGATGGGTGCATCGAGAAAGCGGACTTTCTCAGTGTTACTCACCTGTGCAAGGTTCAGCCAGAGGTGTCTCTCCTGGACCACAAGTGTGGACATCGCCCGACTCAGGGCCCGCGCGATCACCTTGGTCGCCTGAGAGCGAGGTCGGTGAAGCTACGGAGTTCCTGCATAAGCGCTGGGTCGGTCTTACCCTCGTGGAGCTCTCTCCGCGCATTGGCCTGCAGGAAGGCCATAGCGTGGAGAGAGGGGACAACTTGGCCCGCAGCAGAGTAAGCTCTCGACACATCAGATGCCGAAAAGCCTACGTGCTTTGGACGGGAGTCTAGGTCGATCCCCTGGGGGACATCGACGTATCCTCTAGCTGCCCCACCATCGAGGGAAGAAAGGGTGATGGAACTAGTTGACATGTACGCGCCGAAGGGGGCGTTCCAGGTCGTACTAGGTTCCTCATGCACTTCTGGGGGAACACGGCACTGGGGGCGAGTGCGGCTTGGAGCCGCTCTCAAGCCCGATGTACCGTGTATCCAGCCACGAGCGTTGGGAGAGGCAGTGCGGTGCACCGAATCCCAATGCCAGCGGCCCGGGAAAGCATGGCTGACATTTCGACGTCCGCTTCTTCCTGATCTCGACCCCCCGAGGGAGGGAGCTTCAAGGAATCTTTGGAGTCTGATGCCAGTAAGTCACCCTCCGATGCTGCAACAGACATATCATCATCACGTACCGTGTCCGATACATGATTGAGGAATAAGACGGCGGACCGTCTCATGTGGAACGGTCAGACGAGCAAGACGAGGTGCGAACGTTCCGCGAGCCAGTGGCTGACGGATTAGCGCTCACAGTAATCCTCATATCACCCTTGCTGCTCGCCGTAGCGGGCGGCAGGGCCGTAGTTCTGCTGTCACGGAACGGGAAGAAGACGAGATGACGCAACGTCTAAATCGCCCGCAGTGCGGGCAGGACGTATCCACAACATCTGCCCCAGCGTACTGGAAGCAGACATCGTGTCTGTCCCCCTCCTCGATGAGTGTGTTGCACCCACGAGAACAGCGGGACATGCCACGTTGGAGAAATTTGCTCTTTTAGAGAAAAAACTCGAACACTTCTGGAACCGCCGAGACGCCCAGGGGAAGTCGCTGCAGGAAGGGACAGTCCGCTGCACCACGTCGTAGAGCCGGCAGTCTTGTAGCGAAGTCTGTTGATCATGAGCGAAGGCTCCGAAGAACAAAAGGTGAATGAATGAGGCACGCCGTCTCCCTTTTACACCCGGATATCCTGGGGCGGAGTCCAGCATGCAAATTTCATTCGCCAATTTTCATTGGCCTTTTCTAAGAAGTCGGAAGCGATTGGTTCTCAGGGACGAACCCCATCTGTCGGTTCGACACAACGTCGAGAGACCGACAGAAAGGGAACAATATTTTATTTATTTTGTTTAATATTTCATTAATTTAGGCAAATTAACAAGTGTCTTAGCCCTCAAGGAACTATTTGGCCAACAAGCTTATTTCTGCTTAAAAAAACGGAATGTTATTGATAATGTAAAAACAAAACATCAACTTTAAATAATATGATAGAATGATAGATGATAGATGGACTAGCATTACTCAACATTACATACTACCTTACAGCAACACTACATTCAATGAAGGGAAAATAGTTAAAGGAACAATACAGCGTTTTTAGGAGGATCTACTGAAAGTAGATCAGATTGCTCCATATATTTTAAGTCCTCGGTTCACGTGCGCTCGTAACATTTGCACAGCATCAGTTGTCCACACTGTTCTGTAGCCTCACGGTGAATCACGCATGCTCACTATCCTTAGCTCATCGCTTCTCACTCACTCACTCAGTCGGACCGACTCGGACGTGTCCGAAAGAAGCGGCTCTTCGGTTTGTGTACTGCTGAATCGAAAGCTGTTGCAACCGGCTCTTGACTCAAGAGCGAGAACCGCTCTAGCAGTGGCATGAACGTAAACGGCGCTGCAGATTGATTTACTTACAGTGATAAGGCAGTAATAAAGTCCTAAACATCTTTCCCATGTGTTTTATAGTATCACACCTCTGTTTTATAAAAATATCTGACGCTTTTTATCTGCTTTTAAAATTACACGCCAGTAGCGTAGCCAGAAAAGAGACTCTGGGTGTGCATTTGAAAAGTCTGGGTGTGCCACATTTATTAACAGATTAAAGTGCAAAAATCCAACTCTGCATATAACGTTACAGAATACACTGGGCTGATGTGTAAAATCTAAACTCGCCACATATCCATAAAACTATATACATTTTATATTTATATAAATTATCAAATTTAACTATTCATTACATTCAACAACAACAACACCATAACACATAAACAGTACCGTTAATAATGCCTCAAAGGGGGAGACGGCGTGGCCTGACCTTGAATGCGTCAATTATGTCATCTGGGTGCAGTGTTTCTGTAAGCTCTCGTTCAAACATCAGCGATGAGAGGCTATTTAGTCTTGCTGTTGCTTTAGTTGCTCTGTTGCTGGTTTTGATTTGATTTACTGATGAAAATAAGCGCTCCACGGAACATCTTGTAACAGGCAGTGTGATAAAAACGCGTAAGAAACTGTTCACGTTGGGGAAAACGTCTTTATCACACGAGTCTAAGACTTCTATTAAGGATGGGTACAGGTGACCCGCATTCAACTTTCATTTGAGCAGTTGCACAAACACCGTAAGTTCGGGACCTTCAACACCAAGTCTACAGTGTTTACTCGGTACCTGTATTGTTTCCAGCTGCCCAAATGATCCGGGCAGTAATGAGGCAGCAGCTTTCAAGATTCCATATGAGTCACTCTGAAAGTTTAGTTGTTTAGTTCCATCAGCTGTCTGTCAAGAATGGAAATCCACAAGGATTGCAAATCCAAGTCACTCCTAATGGGCGCACACCTGTCCACTGCAGAGGTCACATGCGAGTCAGAAAGCCTGGCTGGTAATTTCCTATTACGTGCACCCACTACATCCCAGTTGTGCACATCTTTTTTTCATGACGTCATCAGTAAGCCCAATGATTCTCTCAAATTCACAGTCTGAGTTATTCCTAAATACAGCAAAAGTTTCTTTTAGTCCCTCAATCATGTGGACACAGTCATTAACAGAAACAGATGGGGACTGTAGGCCTTTTGTCGCAAAATCAATTGCACTGAATACCTTAGAAAATGCAACAAGGTGAAAGATGAACCTCTTTGATTGAATTTATTGTAAAAAAGACTCTGCATCTATTTTGGTCTGACCTGAGCCTTCTGCAAACTCACTCAGTGTTTCCAATATGACGTCATACAAAGTCAGAACTCTGCTCACAGACTTAGATTTTGAACTCCATCTAATATCTGTCGAGTGCACAAGCTCCGTACTGGGTTTGTCGGGGTGTAGCTCTTTCTTGATCTGTAGAAACCGTGCGTATCTGTTGACTCCGGTCATGAAATGGTGCAGTGAATTTATAACATCAAAAAATGTGGCCACAGTAGGCGACACTTTTGAGGCTGTTGAAAGAACAAGATTCAAGCGGTGCGAGTGGCAGTGTACATACACTGCATGGGGAAAAGTTTTTTTTAGGAGTACCTGCACCCCAGCTCTCCCACCTGACATGACTGCTGCTCCGTCAAAACTGAAACCCACACACAACACAGGGTCCAGCTGCAGCGGTTCAAGTACTTCCAAAATTTTGGTAGCGATGCCAGAGGATGTCATATCATCTGTTGCCACAAATCCAACAGCTCTCTCTCTTAGATTGCCATTAAATATATACCGCACGCAGACAGCAATTAGTTCCTTCTTCGAAAGGTCCTTGTATTCATCAGCTAAAACGGCATAATAGGTGTCAGTCTGTGAATGCAATTCTGCTGTGATTTTTCGGAGAAGTGATGCTGCGGTTTCAAGGAGGTAATTTTGAATGTCCGGGCTCATCATTTTTGCATTAGCTGGAAGCTCATCAAGGCGTTGTTTTATCTCGGGGTCATACTGACAAATCACTTTAAACATCTCAAAAAAGTTCTTTCTGTGTCCTCTTTGTGACCACGCAGTGCAATGCCTTGTTTCGCACAGAAAAGCAAAATGTCAATGATGACTTTAACATGTGTCCGGTTTCTTTCGATCAGGTCAGTAAAATGCCCCTGTGCGTCTTTTGTTACCTGATGCATAATGTCACCTTTTCCAGCCCTTTTTATCTCCAGGAAACCTTTGTGTCGGGCAGCAGCAGCAGCATGGGCTTTACTGGCTTCGTGTTTTATAGAGAACTGACCAAGATGTCCCCAGTCTCTCAGTCCTGCTTTGCTGAATCTGTCATCCTTGACATCTGTGTTAAAGTGGCGACAGGACTGGCAAAAAACAGTGTCCATTGTAATACTGTACTCTAACCAAGTGTATCGGTCATACCACTTAGCGGAAAACGTCTTGGTTACGGATGTAACCTCGGTTCCCTGATGGAGGGAACGAGACGTTGTGTCGAACCGACAGAATGGGGTTTGTCTTGAGAACCTATCATCTTCTGAGTATTTAGAAAAGGCCAATGAAAATTGGCGAATGAAATTTGCATGCCGGGCTCCTCCCCGGATGTCCGGGTATAAGAGGGAAGCCGGCGTGCTCATTCATTCACCTTTGGTCTGAGGAGCCTAAAGCATCCTCCCCCGACCGCTGGGGTGGGCGGCCAGTGTTGTGGCATGATGGACACAACGTCTCGTTCCCTCCATCAGGGAACCGAGGTTACATCCGTAACCAAGACGTTCCCTTTCTGTCGGTCTCTCGACGTTGTGTCGAACCGACAGAATGGGGTTCCTATGGAAAACGCCACAGCACTGAGCCGCGTCACAATCTCTGCGGAGCGACGTTGACTGGCCTGGGCGAGTCAGACGAACACGCTAGCGCGAAATTATGACCTTCCAGTGGAGAGGAAGGGGGACCCAGAGCTTTCCACAAAAAGTTGGGAAGCCCCCTAACGCCGGCCGTCACGGGCGGAGGCCTAATTCTCTAAATGGCGAGAAGCCGCCCGGCACCGTACGGGCCACTGGGTAAGCATTATTCCCCCTGGGGGAAAACGCTGCAGAGGCCACTACCTACCGTAGGGAGGAATTAGTGGAGACACCACATGGTCTCACCAACAGGGGAGAACTCATGGGAAGAAGTGCAGCAGGAGAACCGCAAGGTGGGAGTCCACCTGGGGAGGTCATGGGTTGCCAAGGTGGGAACCAATCATGAGGATACATCAGACGGAACAACCCACGGAGGGGGTGTTACCACGTCTGGAGCACTAGGTCCGGTAGAGCTATGAGGGGTATAACTAAACTGTTCCCCGGCCTAAGGGGGCAGGGCTGCTCTGCCCAGCCTGTCCCCTGGAAGGGTGCTTAGTGATGGATGGAATGCCTGTTCTTTACCTGAGGGGAAAGAAGTGAGGCTGGATCGCCACTGCTCCCCCCGAAGGGGGAAGAGCTTCAGCAGGCGTACGCCCAACGGCTGCCGGTCCTACCTGTTGCCCTGCAGGACGCGGGCTGACACCGGTTCAACGCGGAGGTTGTAGAACCTCGCGAAGGTATTGGGCGTAGCCCAACCCGCAGCTCTGCAGATGACTGCCAGAGAGGCGTCCTGAGCCAGTGCCCACGAGGAGGCGACACCCCGAGTGGAGTGCGCCTTAACTCCTAAGGGGCAGGGGCGATCTTGTGACTGGTATGCCAAGGATATGGCATCCACGATCCAGTGCGCCAGTCTCTGTTTGGAGACAGCTCTCCCCTTCTGCTGACCTCCAAAACAGACAAAGAGCTGCTCAGAGCTTCTAAAGCCCTGCGTGCGGTCCAAGTAGAGGCGCAGAGCGCGTACTGGACACAACACGGAAGGGGTTGGGTCTTCCTCCCCGGTGGGGAGCGCCTGCAAGTTCACCATCTGGTCCCGGAAGGGTGCCTTGGGCACATAGCCGGGCCGTGGTCTCAGGATAACGTGAGAGTCTCCAGGCCTGAATTCTAGGCAACCCGAGGACACAGAGAATGCTTGTAGGTCCCCTACCCTCTTGAAGGAGGCGAGCGCCACCAGGAGGGCCGTCTTTATTGACAGGCGAGAAAGATCGGCCTCCCCTAGGGGCTCGAAGGGGGGTCTCTGGAGGCCCTCCAGGACCACTTCGAGGTCCCAAGAGGGTACGGGGCACGGGCGAGACGGATTCAACCGTCTCGCGCCCCTCAGGAACCTGGTGACCAGGTCGTGCTGCCCTAGAGACTTACCAGCAACTGGGTCGTGATGTGCGGCTATAGCGGCAACATACACTTTCAGTGTGGAAGGGGAGAGGTTCTTCTCAAGTCTCTCCTGGAGAAAGGACAGTACGTACCTGATCGAGCATCTCTGCGGGTCTTCTCCGTGAGAAGAGCACCAAGACGAGAAGATGCGCCACTTGAAGGCATACAGTCTCATAGTGGCCGGGGCCCTAGCCTGAATGAGGGTCTCTACCACCGCCGGGGGTAGGTCGCTCAAGATCTCCTCGTCCCATCCAGGGGCCAGACATGGAGGCTCCAGAGCTCCAAAACGTGCCCTTCCCCTGAGAAAGGAGGTCCTTCCTCAAGGGAATCGGCCAGGGGGGAATTGTTGTCAGGCTCACCAGCTCTGAGAACCAAGTCCGGTTGGGCCAATACGGCGCAACTATTAGCACTTGATGCTCCTCTTCCCTGACCTTGCACAGGGTCTGTGCAATGAGGCTCACTGGGGGGAAGGTGTACTTCCTCTTGTCCCGCGGCCAGCTGTGCACAAGGGCATCCGTACCGAGGGGACCGTCGGACAGGGAGTACCAAAGCTGACAATGGGTGGAGTCCGGGGAGGCAAACAGGTCCACCTGCGCCCGACCGAACTGCTCCCATATGAGCTGCACCGCGTGAGGGTGGAGTCGCCACTCTCCGCGAGGTGACCACTGACGAGAGAGCCTGTCTGCTGTCTGGTTCAGGTCGCCCGGGATGTGTATGGCTCGCAGGGAGCTGATCACCTGCTGACTCCACAGGAGGAGGCGTCGGGCGAGTCGTGTTAGCTGCCGTGAACGAATGCCACCCTGGTGGTTGATATATGCTACGGCAGCTGTGCTGTCCGACCGGACCAGCACGTGCAAGGGAAGTTAGGTAAATCGTGGACAATTGTCCATTCATATAGATTGCCATCGGTCGACTAGGCAGACGAAGGGCTCGTATACCAGAATTGTATGCCAAATTCTCGCCCACTCTTATTATGATTGGGACTTTTTTCCCTTATCGGAGTTTAGGGGCCGTTTTTCTGGAGAGGCATCGTACGGACGCCACAAGGGGTGGCAAAGTGCTGCGGGCGTGGACCCTCGCGCCACAAAATGCCTACTCATCCCCTCACCACCTAATCTTCATCACCGCCTGCACGAGGAGCCTTTCGCTTCCCCCTGACCACCTAACTCTGCCATAGTCTTGCTCACATCCACAGCGTGCCTAGACTTGCTAGTTTGCTGCCCCTTGCTGCCTATTCGTGGCGCGACACCCAAAAGATGCCAAAACGTCTCGCTCGCCACCCTTGCGTCCGCAGAGCACCTAGAGTTGGTAGATTGCTGCCCCTTGCTGCCTATGCGTGGCGCGACATCCAAAAGATGCCAAAATGTCTCGCTCGCCACCCTTGCGTCCGCAG